>NC_056726.1:754044995-754277495 GCF_019279795.1 Protopterus annectens | reverse complement strand
AAATGATCTTAATACCACTAAGAGGTTTAAAAAATGCCTTCTTGCTTGTAGACTTCAGTTACCCAGGCATTGACTGGTACAATTATACCTCTAAAATGGATATGCTTAGGGTTTCCCCTAGAGTTGCTAATAGCAGCCAACTGTAAGAAATTGTAAAATTACACACTAGAGGTTGAAATATCCTTCATCCTGTCCTTACCGATCTAGCCCCTGTCTGCACCCCACCACTCATCTTCTCATCCCTGGTTAAGTCTGAGTTATTTTATCAGGCTTAATGGTACAACCCCACTGCTAAATTAAACTATATTTATGGACTTGTCCAGGGCAAACGTACTTGAACTTATAGAGTACATATGTACCATTACCAACAATTCCCTACAAACAGACCCATTTGAGAAAGCTGCCACATTCACTAACATTTTTTTATTTTGGCAGCATGTAAGTAGTTGCATAGAAAAGTCTGTACCCTAAATATAGTGGTTAATCTGGGAATAAACCTGTTTGGTGGACCTCCCATATTAATGAACTGTATAACATGTGAATGAAAATAATGAAAAGTTATAAGAAATCCCCATCCATCTACTTCATGACCACAATGAAACATACCAGTACGGAACTTAGGAGTTCTATGAGAAAATGTAAAGCAGAGTACAAATTTAAGGTTTCTACAGATAACAAAGACAGCTGCACATCATTTTCCATTGCATCACTGCAGTGAGTCCAGTGCCCTCCCCTGATGTGTGGATGCTGCCACACCCATGCCTCTTGAGAGCTTTGCTTTTCTCAGTCAGTAGCTTCCATACAAGTCCCTGCTGGTGGTGGAGCACTGTCAGACTGGGAGCTGCCCCTCTCTCCTCTGGAAAGGGGTGAGCCAATCCTGCCACTCACTTCTACCCTCCCCTATTTAGCTCTTTGGATGACAAAGCTAACATGTTTTGTACATTTACTGATCTGTAGATTTTTTTTTATTATTTGAAAACATTTTATTTTAGCAATCAACTATATAAATACATAGAACAATTTACCACTTTTTTGCGGCTCCCTATTGAAATGTCAGCACTCAAAATGGCGAGTGCCAAAAAATAAAGACAAAAATCCTGGAGAAGAGTGCATCTTGAAACTTGCTCTTCTCTTTAAATATCTTTTTGCAGGGGAGGTACTAGCCATGTGGGGGATAAGCCCCGCACATGCCCTGAAGTTATATTTACCAACTCCAAGATTACCAGACCTCTGAGAAAAAGGAATATTCCGAGAAATGGTATCTCTGACTTAGTATATGTAAGTCCGATGTTTCAGCTGTTCACTCTCCATGTTTCAGGATTCACTCTAGCTGGTCCCGACACTTCAAATGGTTACCACTTTTTTCAGCTGACATATTCATAACCATACTGCAATTAAATTCCTGATTACCTCATTGATAAAAACTTAACAATTGAAATTAATTATTATTACTTTCCAAAAAGCATTTAGTGGTACATTACACAGGTTTGAGACTTCTGCAGTGTGACATGCACCCTTTTTTACATTCAACATAGAGAAGATGCATTACTGGAAGCAGGGAGAAACATCCCCATGTCATTCAAATACTTTCTGTCTATATGACACCTGATGTAGTCATCCTTCTTATTTTTTCTGATCTGCCATTAAAATGTCATGAGACAGATTTTAACTGTTTCTAGACTGTATATCAGGGACATTGACCATTTTTCAATTTCTCATTATAGCTTTTTTTGTTACTGTCATGGACTATGTGGTTTTACATGCCTTTATTTCTGCAATAAAGTAGAGTTTCCAGGCATCCTTTAGCCCTTCTTTTTTCTACCCCTATACCAGCTGTTTTTGAATTTGTAACTTAAATTTTTGATGAGGTGGTTAGTTTCTGTACTATTAAAGTACAGTTGACTGCCATTTCAAACTTCTGTTCAGGTGAAAACCAGTCTTCCTTGGCTTCTTCTAGGTTGCACACGGCCTTTCTGACAGGCACATTCTTACTTAGGTTCTCAGACATGTACCCTTCTCCTCCTTGGGACTTTACTATCTTGCTTCAAGGTCTGACCCAAGCCGATCTGAATCTTCAGCCAAGACAGATCTAAGATTTTTTGTCCTGGAAAACTATTTTTTCTAGTTGCTATTATGTTATCTAGATGAGTTTCTGAACTCCAGGCTCTTTCCTCCAAATCTCCCTACCTTTTTTTTCATAATGATGGAGTTTCCTTGTGACCCAATCAGTCTTTTTTCCCTAAGGTGGCTTCTGAGTCAAACAGTAATGAAGTAATTAACCTCACAGTTTTCTTTCCACATTTCTCTAATAAAGGAGAGTACATGCT
Source organism: Protopterus annectens (assembly GCF_019279795.1). NCBI lineage: Eukaryota > Metazoa > Chordata > Ceratodontiformes > Protopteridae > Protopterus > Protopterus annectens. Next base: position 754,275,168 of record NC_056726.1, on the reverse strand, counting down.
TCATCTTTTGGATGTGCACAGGCAACTTTAATTTTATCTCCACCGGACCAAAGATTTCAGGAAAACTGACCAATTGTTTGTATCCTTTTCACCAATCAGATAGGGTCATTTTAGAGACTGCTATGCCCAATCTATATGGTTAACAAGTTTCTATTGGATAGCAGATTAACGAAAGTTATGTACTCACCTTAAAGATGCATCTGTTTTGTCCATTTTCATTCTTCCTCAGCTTCCCACCCTTTGAACCCACTTCCCTTTACTCCTGGAGAGACCTAAGGGATACTACTTCAGGAACTATTATTCCTTGTTTGAGTTCCAGTTTTATCTCTGCTGTCTCTGCTTTATAGATTCCTAATATCAGCCATGTATTATTTAGGGTAGCAAACAAGATGTAAGGGATGATAGATTAAGTGGCATTATGGGTAAAGGGAGGAACTCAAGTGTTGGATCCGAGAATCTGGAAAAAGCAGCTGAGCCGAATCTGAGGTCATATCTGAGATCCATCAGTAGAGGAAGAATGAAAATGGACAACAAAGATGCAATGTTATGAGTACATAACTTATGATGTGATGTTGTCCTGTCTCGCCTTCATTCTTTACTGATGGGTTCAGAACCGATCCTCGGTTCTGACTCGGCTGTTTACAAAAGCTCGAGGTCTTCCAACTAGCTTGTGGCTTACTCCCTATCCCATGATGCTCTAGGAAATTCCCCAGATCTCGTTTGCCACTAAACAGATCGGTGTTTCTTCAACTGGCTCTGGGTATGTTTACCTTTAAATCATTATATTATACCTTTTAACCTTGTTTTTCATTCCTTAATAATTTTGTGCTATTATCTTAGTAATTTTCTGACTTTGTTAGTCACAGTGTTAGTCTGTGTCTGTTGCTGCTGTGTTTTCTCTGGGGCCGTTGTTTTATCTCAAGGCCTACAGTTCCATTCCCTATCCCTGCTTCTTTGTGTGTTAGTTGTTCAGTTAATCTTGCCTTATAAGGTTTTCTTATACTAAACCTTTTCTATCCAAAATATCATTGCATGTGTGTGTGTTATTTACTGATCAGGGAACTAGTTTGAGCCCCCCCCCCCCCGAGTCAGCTTGTTTAACTGAGAGAGCAGTGCAGCCCTTTAAGTTAGAGGGCTTTTTTCCTGTGTGGTGTGCTCTTTTGTACTGCAAAAAAAAAGTTATTTGTTGTTTCTTCTGTTCCTATCTAAATAGCTCATGTAAGAGAGAGAGTTATTGCTACAAAATATTACTGGTGTTAAGTTTTGATGTTATGTGATCCTGTCTCGCCTACATTCTTTACTCACGGGTTCGGAGCCGAGAATCGGCTCTGACTCGGCCATCTTATTTCTCTAGCATGAAGTCTCTAATTGGCTGGGCTAACCCGGTATCCCAAGATGCACCTCGCCCTAGCCCCAGATCTCGTTTGCCGCTCGTAGACTTAGGACGTGGTCTCACTTAGCTCTGGCTAAGTACCCTTTTTCAAAACTTTTCATAAGTCTTTAGAAGTCTGTTCTCTTGTAAAAAGCTATTTTAATAGCTAGTTTTTCATTGTGAGTGTACTGTGTAAGCGAGTAGTGTTTTTTGTGGTATCCCTTTGTTTTGGCGGGCTAGGCCCGTTTAAATTAGAGGACCTGGTCCTCTCCTGTGTTGTTTTTTTGTGTAAACTTGTGTTTTGTTTGGTTTTTTGGTGTGTAGTTAGATTTTCCTTGCTGCACCAAAGAAACGTTTAAATTAGAGTTTCCTTGGCTGTTCGTAGTTGTTTTTTCCCGCCTTCCTCCTTGTCTGTCGTTGTCAGTTGAGTGGGTGTTGTGAATTACTATGTCTAAAGAGCAGAAAGAGCATAAATCCTCTGGGTTTAAAAAATGCTCAAAATGTGGCTACAAAATGTCCGTTACAGATGGGCATTCTATCTGCATTTATTGTCTTGGTGCTATTCACCTGCAAGAGTCCTGCAGTTTTTGCCACGCCTTCAGCCCGAGGGTACTGCAGGAAAGGAAAAATAAGCTGATTTTGAAGGGCCTGGTTAAGCCTTCTTATGAGGAGTCCTTAGACTCTTTTTCTAGTACTAAGTCTAAGACTTCCAAGGCCAAGAAAACATCTCCGGCTCCATCTGTCTCCTCGGAGCCCCCGGAGAAGGTTTCGAAAGTGGATACTGCCTCCTCGGCTCCCTTGTCCTTGGGTCCACAGGAGGTATCTGTTGTGCTGGAGTCGACCTTTGCTCCGATATCATTAGAACCTATTCAGAGCCGGTCACCCAGTGTTAGCCATGAGTCTCCAGGTAGGAGATCCCGATCTCCTTCTATTTCCTCTAAATCCTCTAGGCTGTCTGATTTGGATGTGGATAGGGTGGTCCAGAGGCTCCTGCAGTCGCCGATGTTAGCAAAATTGTTCTCGGCTCCGGAGCCAGTCCCTATTCTTGTACCAATGATTCCTCCTCCGAGCACCCCTGTGTTGTCGGAGCGCTCCGCGCCGAGTGATGTTCTCATGTTGGCTCCGATACCCCTTGCGAGTTTATCAGAGCCGACATCGGCTCCAACCATGTCGGTTCCATCCTCTGGTTTCGGTACTTGGGTTTCCTCAGTCGGACCCGAGGGGGATACCTCGGGACTCTTGTCGGTTCCGAGCCTCCCTCTCGGTGCATCGGCTCGGGGAACCCCGACTCCGGTTGTGGTCTTGGAGACGGGTCAGTCCTCTGATTCAGGGGGACCTGCCTTCAAGGCCATGAGGAGCACACTGGCCAGATCATCAGTTACATCACCCGGATCGGTCACTCCTTCCCCCTGCACTCCGGCTAGAGCCTCTGATGCCCCCCTATCCATGGATTGCAGAGCCCGAAGGTCTGAGGATACCCCCATGAGTGGTCCCCAACTTTCTGAGGGCCCCTCAGTGTCGGTGCCTGAGGAGCCCCCTAGAAAGACGTTGTGCAAGAGGAAGCACATAGACTCCCTGGACAAGTCCCTCACTTCCGATACCGACCTCGAGGAGTCAGAGGGGTCCCCCAAATCGTCCTCCGATGATGTCTCTTTCTCTGACATCCTGGAGATCTTGAGGCAGAGAGGCGACTGGCCGTCCAAGACCCCCTCTGAGGAGGAGTCGGTATTCCTCAAGGCCTTCGGAGCTCAACCCTCCACCTCCTGTGTGTCTCCACCCTTTGATGAACTCCTGGATTTGATTTGCCGTAGGGTGTGGGAGAGCCCTGATTCCGTGGAACTGGTGCCCAGACATCCAAATAAGTTTTCTTCTGCTCCCCCGGGGAAAGAGTTTCTGACTAAAGGGGTTTCCGTAGATGCCTTGGTGGTGGTGGCAGCCACTCAGCAGGTAGTTGCAGAGGCTTCTTCTTCCGTCCATCCTCCTAACAAGGAGTCCAGGAGTATGGACTGGTATGGGAAGCGTACCCTGTCTTCAGCGACCTTTACTTTGCGGTGACTGAATTATCTTTGTCATTTTACTCTGCTCCAGAGAGATCTCCTTAAGGAGCTAGGAGACACTCTGATGGGTAACATGTCTAAGGCGGTAGCGCAGATTGTTAACGTCCAGTTGTCTACCCTTGGTTCCATTGTCAACTCGTCCATGAGGCTCATATCCTATGCAGCCGAAGGGGCGAGCAGGGCAGCTAGCTCAGGTGTAGCTCTCAGTAGGCAAGCCTGGATGCGCCTGTGTCATTTTGCGGAGGCCTTTAAGTCTTCCTTCACTGATGCCCCCTTTGATGGGTCCTCACTCTTCGGGACCAAAGTGAAAGACACCCTCACCAGATGCGAACAGGAGGGGAAGACCCTATCTGCCGTAGGGGCCCGTTTCTCTCTTCCTTCTAGGTCTTACCCCAAGCTCAGAGAGGAGGGAAAATGTGGTTCAAGAAGTCACAGAAGTCTTTCCCTGCTGCTCAAGGTGAGTCCCCCTCCAGAGGCAGAGGAGGGGGAAATTATTCTGGAAGACGCCATCCTAGAGGTAGAGGAGGCCCCCGCAACTTGGGAGACCACGATTCCTTTCAGTGTTCCTGAGGTATTGCCTGACTGTGCTGTTCCGGAGCCAGTCGGGGGCCGTATTTTGTTGCATCTGGAAGCCTGGGAAAGCATCACCCAGGATCGTTGGGTGCTTTGAATAGTTACCGGAGGTTACACTATCCCCTTTTTATCAACACCCCCTCCAGTCAAAAGAATGCTGGATGTTCCACTCAGTCAACGGGGTCAAGCAGCACTAGAAGTTTCAAAGCTGCTAGAAAAAGGAGTCATCCAACCAGTCCCCTCAGACCATATCAGATCAGGAACTTACTCAAGACTCTTTTTGGTGCCGAAAAGAACAGGGGACCTGAGACCCATTCTGGATCTCAGACGATTGAATCACTACGTTCTGAAGTCCAAGTACCGAATGGTCACTCTTCAGTCCATTTTTCCCTTGCTGGAAAAAAGAGTATGGATGTGCTCCATCGATCTCAAGGATGCCTACTACCACATCAAGATGGACAAGACATCCAGGAGTCACTTACGCTTCCGGCTGGGAGCCAGTCACTTCCAGTTTCGTGCCCTGCCCTTTGGTCTCACCACAGCCCCCAGGGTGTTTACCAAGTGTTTGGCAGTGGTGACAGCTCACCTGAGACGTCGGGAATTCCAGGTGTTTCCATATCTGGATGACTGGCTTGTCACCGCCCCCATCAGGCATCTCCTCATTCAAGCCAGGGAGGCTACCATCACACATTGTCAGCAACTAGGAATTACCTTGAACTGGGAAAAGTCTGCCTTGCTGCCCTCACAGCGTGTTGTTTTTATAGGCGCAGAGCTAGACTCTATTCAAATGCGGGCCTTTCTGCCACAAGAGAGGATAAGAGTGCTGCAGTCTCAGATTAATGCATTGTTGCCCCTCAAGAGAGCTCAGGCCAGGTTAGTTCTCCAGCTCCTGGTATCCATGGCTGCCACCATCATGCTGGTGCCTCTAGCCAGGTTACACATGCGGATCCTACAGTGGCTCCTTTCGGCCCAATGGTCCTTTCAGAAACTTCCTCTTTCTCACTTGATACTTCTCATGGAGTGGTGCAAACAGGACCTCTGCTGGTGGCGATGTTCCTCCAATCTGGACAAGGGGAGGAGCTTGACTCCTATGTCTCCAGTGGCCACGGTGACCATGGACGCCTCCCAGATGGGGTGGGGGGGCATTACCTTGGCAGGACGGTCAAAGGCACGTGGCAAGATCACGAGGTACACCTGCACATCAATGTTCTAGAGATGAGAGCGGTGTTACTAGCGTTGTGGGCACTCCAAAGCTCTCTTCCTCTGGGAACGATTGCAGTTCACTCAGACAGCATGTCCGTGGTGTGGTACCTGAACAAGCAGGGGGGAACCAAGTCTTATCCCCTGGAGGCCATGCGAGTGTGGCACTGGGCAGTGTCCTCCCAATGTTTTTTAGTGGCAATGCACATTCTGGGAAAGACCAACGTGATAGCGGACAGGCTGAGCAGAGCTATTCTGATGCCTTATGAGTGGTCCCTGAACAACTGAGTGGAGGTTCAAATTTTCAACAGGTGGGGGTCAGCCTTGCTGCGATCTCTTTGCCAGCCCTCTCAATGCTAAATGCAGCAAGTACTTCACACTGATCCCCCCACAGGGGGAGTCACCCAGGGACGCTCTATTCCACATTTGGCCCCCCGGTCTGATCTATGCTTTCCCTCCATTTCCTCTCTTACCAAAAGTGATTCAGAAAGCCATATCCTTGGGAAGCAGGATGATTCTAATTGCTCCACACTGGCCTCGACAAGTATGGTTCCCCTTTCTTCAGCAGTACGCAGTGGATGGTCCTTGGACCCTGGACCCAGTGCCAGACCTACTGACTCACATGTCAGGACAGCTCCATCCCTCCCTGTGAACCCTCAGGTTGACAGCCTGGCTGCTCCACTTCCATCACTAGTTAGACGACATTCCCTTTCACCTGAGGTGGTACACATCTTGTCTTCGTCTCATAAGTCTTCCACCAGAAGGATTTATTCTAGCAAATGGAAGAGATTCTCCATTTGGGCTCAAGCCCAAGGTTTGGACCCCTTCACAGCCCCAATTCTGTCAGTCTTAGATTTTTTAGCCATGCTTTTCCGACAGGGCTCCGCACCTGCTACCATTAAGGTGCAGCTGGCTGCAATTTCCAATTTTCATACATCTTACGAGCCTTCTCTTGTGGGCCATAAACTTTGTAAGGCCTTTTTGAAAGGCACCTGGTTACTTCGCCTTCCTGTTTCAGAACCTGTCATGCCATGGGATCTAAACCTTGTGTTACAAGCCATCACTTCACCGCCCTTTGAACCGGCTGCCACCTGTGAATTAAAATTTCTATCTTGGAAGACGGCTTTCCTAATAGCCATTACATCGGCCAGAAGAGTATCAGAGATTCAAGCTTTGTCCATTAAACCTCCGTATTTGACCTTTCATAAGGACAGAGTTTCCCTGAGACTTAACCCGTCCTTCCTTGCTAAGGTGTCATCCACCGTTAATCTTCATCAGTCTATTGAGCTACCAGTGTTCTTTCCAAACTTTTTCAATAAAGCAGAGTTTAGATTTCACCAGTTGGATGTGCACAGACAACTAAGATTCTACTTACACAGGACTAAGCATATTAGGAAGTCTGATCAACTGTTTGTGTCTTCTCAGAAAACAGAACAGGTTGTCCTATTTCCAAGAGCACAATTTCAAAATGGATCAAAGATTGTATTTCCTTTATCTATTCGTCAGCAGGCAGAAATTTACCTTTTCCCGTCAAAGCTCACTCTACCAGGGCAGTGTCTACATCCGTAGCTTACCATGCCAGGCTTTCATTGGATGATATTTGTGCTGTGGCCACCTGGGCCTCTCCGCACACCTTTATTACTCATTACAAGTTGGACGTGGCTTCTAGGGGTCGGGCTTCCTTTGGTTCCACAGTTCTCAGGAGTATTTTCCTATGAGCCGCCCAGGATAGAGGTGTTGGGGACGCTGTCCCATGAGTAAAGAATGTAGGCGAGATAGGACCACATAACATCAGGTAGTTATGTACTCACCATAACGCTCGATGTATGTGGTCCATCTCGCCTCACATTCTTACGTGCCCTCCCACCTGCCCCCTTCCTGTAGGATTTGGAGGAAAATTGGCTCTGAGAACCCTTCAATGTCAGTTGTTTTTTCTTTCCTTTCTGGCTGGAGCTCCTTCCAGTGGTGGTTGTGTGTGGGGTGTGACTGGAATGGCTGCAAACTAGATCTGGGGCTAGGGTGAGGTGCATATTGGGATACCAGGTTAGCCCAGCCAGTTAGAGACTTTGTGCTAGAGAAATAAGTTGGCCAAGTCGGAGCCGAGAATCGGTGGTAAAGAATGTGAGGTGAGATGGACCACATACATCGAGCGTTATGGTGAGTACATAACTACCTGTTTTCTTTCTTGGTTAATATATCTAAGCAATTAAAATACACTAAACCCTCTGTGTTTAAGAAATGTTCTAAGTGCTCCCAGAAAATGTCTTTGACTGATAGCTATACTGAATGTGTGTAATGCCTTGGGGCAGTTCACTTGCAAGAGTTATGCTCTATATGCCACTCATTTAGTTTGAGAGTTCTTGAAAGGAAAAATAAGGTGATACTGAGAGGATTGTTAAAGAGTTCCTTTTTGGAAGCCTTAGGAGAAGATCAGAGTGCATCAAAGCAAACCTCTTCCCCTCCTTCTAGATTTGGAAAATCAAGTAAAAGATCTTCATCCTCTTCAGATCAATCTGGACCTACAAATAAAATTTCAGAAATGTCTTCATTGGACCCTAAAAACCATCTACCTCTGCTCCTCTTGTTTCGGAACCATTGGAATGGCAGACTCATTGCCAGTCCCCTGTCCTGGAGCTGGTTTCTCCAACTTTAAGGTCACCAATATTACAAAGGTCGAGATCTCCTGTTCCTTCTTCTCGGTCTCCCAGGAGTTTGTCAGAAGATGATGTGGATCATGTGGTGCGGAGGCTTTTAAGTACACTGGCGCTGGCCAAATTATTGTCGGAGCCGACCCAGAGAGATTTGGAGCCAAGTGGACCTACCCCATCATTATTGACTCCTCCTCCTCCAACCCACCTCGGGGCCTTGGAGCCAGAATGCATGGAGCTGATCATAGTAGAACCATTGGAGCCAAGACCTGCTCCAGGATCTGCAGCAACCTCTTCTGCTCCGACTTCCTTGGTGCCATCTGAGCATGAGGAGTCTAGGAGCCGACGGTACCAGGGTACAGTTGTCACATCCAAACTTGCCTCTCGGGGCCTTGGCACTGGTGAGCTCAGCTCCTACATCAGCTTCGGAGCCATCCCCCTTAATGCCAGTGAAACCTTCTAGTTCTTCAGAACTGGGAGCTTTCTCCGGTCATGGGCGGGGGGCTTTTGAGGCGATGAAGAGAGTGATGTCCCCACGGGCAGCCCCACTCTCAGATCTAGTCATTCCTTCCCCAAAGGCACTCCTTCCCCAAAGGCACCGGTGTCCATCTCAGCACAGACGTGGAGACCCAAGGCCTCAGGATCCCACAGTGGGTGAACCCCTTTCATCCGAAACCTCTCCAGAATGCCCTTCTGAGGAGGTCCCTCATAAGAGATTATGCAAGAGGAAGCATATGAACTCCCCAGAGAAGTCTATCACATCTGACACAGACCTCGATGAGTCAGAAGGGTCCCCACGGTTACCCTCTGAGGATGTCTCCTTTGCAAACATCCTAGAAATTCTTAAGCAGAGAGGTGGCTGGAAGCCTATCAACCCTTCTGATGAGGAGTCTGTCTACCTGAACGCTTTTGGGTCTCACCCTTCTGCCACTTGGGTGTTTCTGCTTTTCGATGAACTTATGGAATTAGTTTGTCAAAATGCGTGGGAGTCTTCAGATTCCATGGAGCCTGTTCCCCGCAGGCCAAATAAATTCATCACATCCCCTGAGGATAAAACCTTCCTAACAAAAGGTGTCCCAGCAGATGCTATGTTGGTGGCAGTGGCCACCAAGAAGGACTTATCAGAGACATCCTCTTCTGTCCATGCCCTGAACAAAGAGTCGCAGATGATGGACAGATATGGAAAGCGTATGTTTTCTTCAGCGACCTTTACGCTCAGGTCTCTGAATTATCTTACACACTTTACAAGGTTGCAGAGAGAGCTCCTGAAGGAGCTAGCAGATACTCTACAGGGTTAAGTAACTGCTGGGGTATAAGATCAAGTGTCCTCCCAGCTGTCCATCTTAAATTCAGTAGTAAACTCATCCATGAGGCTCATTTCTTATGCAGCTGATGGAACGAGTAGGGCACTGGGTTCAGGAATTTCCCTTAGGAGACATTCCTGGATGTGCTTGTGTAACTTTGCAGAACCCTTTAAGTCTTCTTTTGTTAATGCCTCCTTTGATGGCTTGTCCTTGTTCAGGGATAAGGTCAAAGGCACACTAACCAGGTGTGAACAGGAAGGAAAAACTCTGCCATTGTAGTCCGTTTTTCTATACCTTCTAGACCTTATCCAAAAGGTCAAAAGGGAGGGAAGATGTGGTTTCAAAAATCCCAGAGAGTTTTTCAAGACACACGTGATGAGTCTTCCCCCAGGGGCAAAGGGGGAAGCAATAATGGAAGATGCCGGCCACATGGCAGAGGGGGTCCGCAGAACCAGGGTGACAGAGAATCCTTCTTTGGTAAGCCCTTTCAGCACTCCTGAAAAGAGGCCCATCTGTACTTCTCTGGAGGCATTTGGGGGTTGCTTATCCTTGTACCCAGATGACTGGATAGAAATATGGGGAGGGTGGCCTAATGGTTAAGGTGTTTGCCTTACAAACACAAGGTGCAGGGTTTGAGTCTCACAAGGGATAATTGGCTAGGCTTAAAAATGGCTCGCCAGGGCAGTTATCTTAGTACTAACCTATGAACCTATAAAATGGGTACAAAGCATCATATCCAGAGGTCACTCCATAACCTTTTCTCTTCCTACCCACACATTCCGGATGTTCCACACAGTCAAGGAAACAAGCAACCCTAGAAATATAGAATTTGCTAGAAAAAAAGTGTCGTCCAACTGGTCCCCACAGACCAAATAGGATCTGGGACTTACTCAAGGTTCTTTTTAGTTCCAAAGAAAAAAGGGGACTGGAGACCCATACTGGATCTCAGCAGAGTGAACAAATCTGTAACAAAGACAATGTTCCGGATGGTAACGCTGCAGTCGATACTTCCCTTTTTGGGAAAAGACAATTGAATGTGCTCTATAGACCTCCAGGATGCGTACTACCACATAAAAATGGTCATTACCAGTTTAGAGCTCTGTCCTTTGGTCTCACTACAGCTCCCAGAGTGTTCATCAAATGTATGGCAGTAGTCATGGCTCACCTGAGACGTCTGGGATTCTGAGTTTTTCCATATCTAGACGACTGGCTCCTAACCACCACCACCAAGCATCTACTAACAGAAACAAGAGACACCACCCTGAGACTCTGCTCCCAATTAGGGATCACAATAAACTATGAAAAATCTTCCTTATTGCCATCTCAACATATAGTTTTTATAGGCGCAGATCTAGATACTACAAAAATGATGGTAAAACTTCCCCCAGAAAGAGTACAAGCCTTGCAGCTTCAGGTCTCAGCCCTTCTTTTTAAAAGGAAGATTCAAGCAAGGACAGTTTTAAGAGTTCTAGGCATCATAGCAGCAGTGATAAACGTAATTCTGTTAGTGCGGCTGCACATGAGAATCTTACAATGGCTGCTGTTCACTCAGTGGTCCATACAGGAACTTCTGATGTCACATCAGATCATATTAACAGAATCTTGTAGGAGGGACCTCCGTTGATGGCTACACTCCAATCAAGTGACCTTAGGTCGACCCTTTGCTCTTCCACAACCATTAGCCACAGTGACTACAAATGCTTCCCAGATAGGTTGGGGGGGGCATCATCAGGGAAGGACAGTCCAAGGCACTTGGGAAGATCATGAGGCCCACTTGTCATCAATGTCCTAGAGTTGAGAGTGGTGCTTCTTGCATTGCAGGCATTCCAAGAGTCTCTTCTGATAGGAACAATTGCTATCCAAATGGACAACGTGTCGGTTTTATGGTATATAAACAAACAAGGAGGAATCAGATCTTACCCCCTTTGTCGAGAAGCACTGAAAGTATGGCAGTGGGAAATCTCGTCCCAATGTTTTCTGGTAGCAACACACATCCCAGGGAAATCTAACGTGATAATAGACAAACTCAGCAAGGCAATTCTGATGCTTCACAAATGGTCCCTGAAACAAGACATAGAGAAAAATTATTTTCTGAAAATGGGTCCAGCCTTGCGACCTTTTTGCCATGTCCATGAATGCCAAATGCAGCAGCTACTTTGCCCTAATCCCCCCTCTGGGAGAGTCACCAAGGGATGCACTCATAGATGATTGGCCCTTTGGTCCCCTTTATGCCTTTCTTCTTTTTCTGTTGATACCCAAAGTTCTTCAGAAAGCCAGCGCATTAGGAAGGACCTTAATACTTCTCATCAAATCTGTTTCCACTTCTTGTGGCCTCCTCTTCAGGAAGAGCCCTGGATTCTGGACCCAGTTCTGGATCTTCTGACTCACCTGTCATGGAGGCTGCATCCATCTCTGTAAACCCTCAAGTTGACAGCATGGCTGCTTCAATTCCAAACATAGCCAGGCTATCTGACCTTTCACCTTCAGGACAACATATCTTGATTTCTACTCACAAAGGTTCTACGAGAAGATTATATCTCAGCAAATGGAAAAGATTTTCCTCCTGGCCTTTGGAAAATATTCTTTCTGGAATTCTTAGTGAACCATTTTCAGCAGCAGGCAGCTGCAGTTACTATTCGAGTTCAACTACCGCAATCTCTAATTTCCATCTTGGAGAAGGAGTCCAAATATTATGTCCCACAGACTTTCAATGCTTTCTTGAGAGGTACTAACATGTTAAAACCACCCATAAACCACCTCTACCTCTCTGGAATCTAAATTTTGTTGTATCCCATATAATCCTTTCCCTTTTTGAGCCCACATCAACCTGTGACCTAAAGTTTTTAACCTGGAAGACAACTTTCTTAGTAGCAATTACTTCAGCTAGGTGAGTTTTGGAGCTACACGCATTGTCCATCAAACCTCCCTATATTCTATTCCATAAGGACAGAGTCTCACTTTGTATGAACCCATCCTTTCTACCAAAGGTATACTCAGAAACAAACTTAAACCAGTCCATAGACTTACGAGTTTTTTTCCCCAAATATGGCAATAAGGCAGAATATATGTTATACCAACTGGATGTTCACAGACAATTCCATTTCTACTTACACAGAACAAAGAACTTTAGAAAGACTGACCAACTGTTTGCATCCTTTTCAGACTGCAAGAAAGGTGCTCCAGTAGCTAAATCTACTATATCCTGATGGTTGTCAGATTGCATTACGTTCACCTACCAGTCTGTAAACAAACAACTTCCAGGCAAAATAAGAGCTCATTGTACTAGGACTATTTCTACCGCTTCTGCCTTTCATGCAAAACAGCCAATTGACACCATCTCTGCTGCAGCAACATGGGCAAGACCTCATACCTTTATCACTCATTATAAAGTGGATTTGGCCTCCAAGGACAGGGCCTCTTTTGGGTCCACGGTTCTGAAGAATGTTCTCCCGTGAGCCACCTAAGAAAGATGCTACTAGGGATGCTGTCCTATCAGTAAAGAATGAAGGCGAGACAGGACAATATCACATAAAGAAGTTACGTACTCACATAACATTTCATGTGAGTTGTCCATCTCACCTTCATTCTTACATCCCACCCTCCTGCCCCCAGTCTTTGGCTCCTGGAGGATTGAGAGGTTACTATTTTGCATCTAATATTCTCTGACCCTCTTCTTGTATTTTGTTGATAATAAAAACTTTTTTATATGTGCTATTTAGTAAACCAGCAAACAAGATCTGGGGATTTCCAAAGAGCATCATGGGATAGGGAGTAAGCCACGAGTTAGTTGGGAGATCTTGAGCTTTTGTAAACGGCTGAGTCGGAACTGAGGCTTGGTTCCGAATCCATCAGTAAAGAATGAAGTCGAGATGAACAATTCACATGGAACATTATGTGAGTACATAACTTCTTTTTTTTCCCGCAGTCCAAGAGAAACTAGAAGGAACATACTGCATTAACTTTATGAAAGCAGTGTTCCACAGCAGCAGTATTTGTTAACTGAGAGGGCATATCCAGTGTATGCTCCAACTATGGCCAGAAGAAAGCAGCCAAGACCTATTTCAGTAAAGATGCAATCAGACCAATAGAAAGAGTTGCTCCTGACAAAATTGTGGCAAAATGGAGCAGTATTAAAAATTGGAGACACCAGACTTCCAAAATGGCTGCACACTGATTAACAGCTTAACTTTAGCTTTCCTAGCACAAAAACAGAAACTGAAAAAAAATAGTGCTATTGAAAATGTTTTGTGGTAAAATTCAGTTACTGGCTAGTAAGTACATTGTCTGGATGCCAGCAAAGAAAAAAAATTGGAAACCTGAAAGAAAATTAACCAGAAAAGATGAAGAGAAAACACTGACTGGGAAGGATTCTGCAGCTGTTCAGCAAAAAGCCATTCAAGATTCAGCTTTGGTTCAAGAGATGGCTTTCAGTAATTTAGAGGAAAAATAAATCAGATGTACTCAGAGGAAATTAAAATAAATGAAACATATTAACTCAAATAAGAAAAGGCTGGAAAAAATAGAAAAGATGTTAACTAGCTGTTCAGATGATCTGATAAAACTAGAAAATGCAGAGGTTGAAATGAAGAAAAAGCTGGCTGATTATGAAGATTCTCACGAAGAACTGTTTCATAAATAGTAGAGTTAGAAGGCAGAGAGAGCAGAGAAAACTTAAGATTTTCTGCTTTACCAGAGAAACTGGAAAGAACAGACTGTATTAGTTTTATGAAAGCACAAATAATCAACTGGACTGGTGTTTCACAGCAGGATTTGAAAAGGCACATTGAGTGTATGCTCCAAACCTGACTGTGAGAAAGCAGCCAGGACCTGTATTAGTAATGATGTAATCATACCAGCAGAAGCAGTTGATCTAACAAAACTGTAGCAGGAGGGCAAAGTATTAAAAACTGGAGATAGCAGAGTATTTGTAGAAAATGATTATTTACTGTACACCAGGCAGAAGAGAGGCAATTTTATCCAAGCAATCAGGGAATGTCAAGAAGCAAGTGTGAGATTCAGACTGCTATACCCAGCTGTCTTTAGAGTATTTTTTCCTGGAAGATCAAAGACATTATTGATGCAGACCAGGCTAAGGAGGAAATAAAAAAGTTTTTTCCAACAAAAAGTGAACCAGCAAGAAGAAAAGGGCTCTGCTTCTCATTCTTCTGACAGTACAATTCTTAGAGAGGAATTTGCCAGTGAAACCTTTTCTATTGTTACAAATGAAAATACTTCAGAGACAGAAAAAAAGCACGCGAGTTGACAATAAGAAACAGGAGTACCTTGGACCTGAACCAGAGACTAGTGCTGGGAGATAGAGATGAACTGGAAGAAGACCAGCAACACTGAAATTAATGAATAAATGGGAGACTACAAAGCATCAGTCATATTTGTAAAACATGGATTTTCAAGAAAAAGTGGCTGAAAAAGACTGGATTTTTTTTTTTTGCTGACATATTTAAACCTATGGGTGGACTGCAAAGCATACATCCTGATAGTTAAAAGGGCAGTAAACGGGGGAAAAGAAACTGTAAGTAAAACTATTTTTTTATTATTTGTTTAAAATGTTTCATGATATAAATTACATGTTATAAATAGTAAAGCAGTTTTTCAAAATGTGTAGACACTGATGAAGGGGTTGATCCCTGAAAGCGCTAACCTGTGTAGTGTTTGTACTGTTCTACTTAAATAAATCTCCTAGCTGTGGTACTGTCAGTGTTTCTTTACGTATATACTTCACACACTAATTGGCTTGTAGTGGTGTGGGTAGAGCGAATTCCTGTAGCTTATGTACAGTGATCTCTAAAAGTCTTTTGTACTCTAAAACGGCCACGCAGTGTATACTCATAGTTCAGATCACAATTGTTTTATTTCTTTTGTTAGCTTAATGTTAGTCAGGGTGAGCAGACAGCATGTCAGCAGAGGAGTATGGAAAGCTGACAAGGCGCCAGCTGGCGGAGATGTGCCAGGGTAGGGAGCTGGTGCATGGAAACCTGACTAAGGCAGATCTGATTGCAGCCTTGGTTACAGCTGCGTCAGAAAACAGCAGCCTGGAGGACAATCAGACTGACAGTGGGGATACAATATCCTCGGAGAATGGACAGCTCAGCCTTTCTGCACTGAACTTAAAAATCCAGCTGGAGCTAAAGGGACTTGAGTTAGAGGCCAGGCGTAAGGAACTAGAAGCAGCTGAGAAAATGAGGAGTCTACAAGCTGAGGAAAATGAATGGCAGAGGAGGCATGAGAAGGAAATGCTGACACTTCGCCAGAGTCATGGAGGTAATGGAGAAGGGAGTAACTTGACCCCAGAAGCACAACAGGTCAGTAAATTTCTTCTGCAATTTAAAGAGGGGGATCATTTTGATAGTTTCATTCACATGTTTGAAAGGGTATGCAAACAGTGTAGTGTTGACCAAAGGCTCTGGATATGGTTCCTGACCCCCTTTCTTCATAGTAAAGCTGTAACTTCTTTAGCAAAAATGCATGACACTGACTGTTTTGATTATACTGCTGTAAAAAGTCACTTGTTGGAATGTTTTATGCTAACACTTGAAATGTATAGGAAAAAGTTTTGTGAGCATAGACGCAAGGCAGATGAAAATGTATGTGAATATGTTGCTGAACGGAGCACTTATTTTCATAGCTGGGTGAGTGGATGTCAGGTAACCACTTTTGAAGGGCTGGCAGACCTTTTGGTAAGGGAACAAGCTCTTAGCACTTTGCCTGAGGACATGAGTATCTGGTTAGTTGATAGACAGTGTGCTACTTCAGAGGAGTTGGGGAAGAAGGGAGACCTATACCTAGCAAGCAGGGCAGCCCTGCACAGGAAAGGGACCCCCTGTACTGCTCATGGGACTAAAGGAACCCATGGTGGGCAGCACAGACTGCCCCAACAGAATCCACCAGTAGCAAGGGAAGCCACTAGTCCAGGTATACGTCCAGGAGCTAGGGTTAAACGTTTTGAATGCAACCAGTGGGGCCATGCGGCATACAGATGTCCACGGAGGCAAGATGGGGCACAAAAGGTGAAAGAGCCAGTAAGTGGCAAAGACAAAATGCCATCAGTAGGTTGTCTTGAGACAACAGGGGTACGGAACTACCATCCTACAGATGTCCTGAGAGGGAAGGATTTGGATGAGGCAGTACTATGTACTCATGCAGTTACATGCAGTGAGACTAGGAGACAAGCATGTGGGTCTGGTAGCCTGGGGGAGACCCAGACAGACTGCATACTTGCAGCCAGAACTGCTGATGTGGTTACTTCAGGGAGGGAGCTGCTCTGTAGCAGTGAGACTGAAAGTGAGCCACAGCTGCTTGTGGGTAGTCATGGTCCCTTGGACAGAGTGCCTGCAAAGTTAGAAGTGAGTAGTAGTACCCAGGCTGACAGTGAGGCACCACTGTCAGAGGATGCCAGACTTCTTGTGGAAGGGGAGCTGGGAAGGGTTACAAGGAGAGACTTGAGACAGGCTCAGCTCTCAGACTCTACATTGGCCATGCCTGAGGCAAGTAGCTAGGGAGGCACCTGATTCTCAAGGGATGGGGGAGTCTTTATACTGAGACAAATGGTTACTGTACAGAGAGTGGACCCCTGAGGGAGGGCTAGAAGGTGAGAGAGTACAGCAGGTGGTAGTGCCTAGAGCTTACTATCTGGCACTTCTAGTCATAGCCCATGATATTCCCTTTGCAGGTCATATGGGCATAAAACGTAGAAAGACGCGTATTATGCAGAACTTCTATTGGCCTGGAATTTTCAGAGATGTAACAGGGTACTGCGGGACCTGTGAGCAGTGCCAAAAGATAGGCAAAGCAGAAGACAAGGTGAGAGCTCCTTTGATGCCTTTGCCTGTGATTGAGGAGCCATTTCAGAGGGCAGCTATGGATATTGTGTGGGTCCTCTGAGTACCCCAAGTTCCACAGGGAAAAAGTATATCCTAGTGATTGTGGATTATGCTACACGATACCCTGAGGCAGTGGCTTTGTCCTCCATTGAGGCCAAAAAAGTTGGCAAATGCTTTGCTAGAGATTTTCAACAGGGTACGTTTCCCAAAGGAAAGACTGTCTGACAGAGGTGCCAATTTTATGTCAGACCTGCTGGCTTGTCTGTGGATGTCCTGTGGGGTGAAGCACATGAAGACCACTCCCTTCCATCTCCAGACTAATGGTCTTGTTGAGAGGTTAAACTTTACAATCATGTCCATGCTATGGACATTTGCAGATCAGTTTAAGAGGGACTAGGACAAATATTTCCCTATCTGTTGTTTGCTTACAGAGAGGTTCCCCAGGAAGCCACAGGTTTTTCATGCTTTGAGTTGCTGTATGGGCATAGGGTGAGGGGACCTCTAGATTTAATTCGAGATGAGTGGGAAGGTGAGTGTGAGTCTCACAAAGAATCTGTAGTGGCATATGTCCTGAACCTCACGATAATGCTCAGGGTACTTATGGGCCTGGCCCAGGAGAACCTGGCAGAAGCCCAACAACAGAAAAAGGTGTGGTATGACATGAATGCTTGAGCTAGAGAGTATGCTGTAGGGCAGCAGGTGATGGTTCTCATTCCTGTGAGATACAACAAGTTGCAAGCAGCTTGGGAGTGCCCCTACAAGGTGGTAAGAAAGGTAAGTGATGTTAACTACATGGTGGAACTGCTAGGCAGAAGGCAGGGTCACAAATTGTACCATGTTAACATGATGAAACCTTACCATGATAGGGAGGCCCTTGTGCTGAGCATTTGAAGTGGATTGCAGGAGGAGTCTGAGAGAGATCTTGTGACTGATCTCCTCAGTGAGGCTCAGGCTGACACCTCGGTGGAAGGGGTAGCAATGTCCCAGCAGCTATCTCCTACCCAGGTTTGAGAATTCCGAGCAGTGATGCAGGAGTATGGGGGCATGTTCACCGGGAAACCAGGGAGCACCCACCTGGTGCAGCACCAGGTGGATACAGGACCCCAAAGACCTATCAGGCAGGCCCCTTATAGGGTGCCTGAGAGAGTCAAACAGACTCTGAGGGAAGAGGTACAGGAGATGTTGAAACTAGGGGTGATTCAGGAGTCCAACAGTCCCTGGGCCTCCCCAGTGGTACTGGTGGCAAAGAAGGATGGCAGCACCAGGTTCTGTGTGGATTACAGGAAATTAAATAGTCACACAGAGGCAGATGCTTACCCCCATGCCTAGGACAGATGAGGCCCTAGAGCAGCTGGGTGGGGCTAAGTATCTTACAACCATTGATCTTACCAAGGGTTACTGGCAGGTGCCTTTGACTCCCAGTGCTAGAGAGAAGTCAGCCTTTGTGACTCCTTTTGGCTTGTATAAGTTCACAATGATGCCCTTTGGGATGAAGAATGGCCCAGCGACTTTCCAGAGGCTGGTAGATCATATCTTAGCAGGAGCAGGAGGGTTTGCCCTTGCTTACCTAGATGATATTGCCATCTACAGCCATTCCTGGCAAGAGCATTTTCAACATGTCAGGGAGGTGCTGGTCAGATTACAGAGGGCAGGGTTGACCAATAAGCCAAGAAAATGTCAGGTGGGTATGGCAGAGGTCTCCTACCTAGGACATAGAGTGGGGAGTGATAAGATAAGGCCAGAACCTGTCAAAGTGGAAGCCATTCAGGCATGGCCTGCACCTGTTACCAAAAAGCAGGTGAGGGCATTCTTAGGGAAAGCAGGGTACTACAGAAAGTTTGTTCTCAATTATAGTACTATAGCTGCTCCCCTCACAGACCTGACAAGGAAGAACAGGCCAGATAAGGTAGTTTGGACCCCAGCATGTGAGCAGGCATTTCAGAAGCTTAAGGAAGCTTTGTGAGGACCCCCTGTGTTAGCCAGTCCAGACTATAGCAAATAATTTGTTGTGCAGGTGGATGCTTCTAACTTTGGGTTGGGGGCTGTACTTAGCCAAATTTCTTCAGAGGGAGAAGAGCATCCAGTGGTTTGTCTCAGTCATAGATCCAACCCAGGGAGGAATGCTATGCAGCAGTAGAAAAGGAATGTCTAGCCATAATGTGGGCACTACAAAAACTTCAGCCTTATCTGTATGGAAGAAAATTCACTGTGATGACAGATCACAACCCTCTAACATGGTTAAACAGAGCCAGTCAGCAAAATGCCAAGTTGCTAAGATGGAGCATGGGGTTGCAAGCATATAATATGTCAGTGCAGCACTGCAGTGGGAGTAACACTGCCAATGCAGATGGGCTCTCAAGACAGGAAGTGGGGTGAGGTACACCCAGAGAGACCTGACACTCTCAAGCGATGTTTCTCAAGGGGGACTTGAAAAATTAGCTTGAGTTCCCTGGGGGGGGGGGGGGTGATGATTGGGGAGATTTGGGCGAAGGCTGCCAGCCTAGTCAAATAGAATTTGATACATAATTCTAAAAACTGTATTAATAAATGTAAAATACAGGCATTTTTTTTTCTTGAGTGTAAAAGAGTACTGTGAAATGTGGAACTGCAAAATATGTGACAACATTGCACTCTACTGGCTCAGTGAAGCATGTTGTGACCCTTTCATGTTTTACAAGTCAGCTCTAGTGAGTCCGGTTAAAGGTTTCATGCCCATTGTTTTAAGGAAAGTTAATGACCAGAATTTACATGAGGAAGGTGCTTTATTGCTCTGGTTTCTGCTAGAGTGTATATGTTGAATTCCTTGTATTGTTGTAAGTTTCTGAGCAGGTGTTAGGTTGCTAAATAATGCAGTTTGTGGCCCGAGAACTCAGACCATGTGTCAAGATGATGCAATATGAATACTGGGGAAACCTAAGTGTCAAAATGATGTCATTTGGGAGGGCCTCAGCAGAGCTGTTGGTTAGTGTTTAAAAACTATGGGTCAGTAAGTGACTGTAAGCATTTTGACTTTGGACATCTAACTCAGCACTTTGCCTTATGCTCACATGTAAGTTTTAGCACTGTGAGTTCTTGTAGGAATAGTTAAAGCTAGTAAAGATTAATTAGGTATTTTTCTTTGAAATCAGACCTGTACTACTATATTATTTTAAGTATCTGTGTGATCTCTGAACTCTTAGATATCTCTGTGGTGTAGTAGTTTTGTCTTATGTTTTAATTATTTATTATTAAATATTTTAAAACATTCTACCTGTGGCTGGTTTATGTAGAGATAAAGTATGCATTAGAGTACATTATATATTTATAGAGTTTACTGTAATAAGCCCTACCAATAAGCCTTGAGAATGATTAGTCATACTACCATTGGATTATAATATTGCACAGTAATAATTGGACACCCTTTTAAGGGCCTTTTAGTAGCTGATAATATTAGCTGGGTTGTGGCAGGAATTACTACCATATGGTCTTGGTAATAGGGGCACAGCTGGAGAACCTGTGCCAGCCTTTTCCCAGAAGGGTCTGTGTGATTGTATAATCTCTTCTCAAAGTGTGTGTGTGTGTGTGTGTGTGTGTGTGTGTGTGTGTGTGTGTGTGTGTGTGTGTGTGTGTGTGTGTGTTTATATGTATCAGCTACCTGGGCAGAGACACAAAGCACTAGTTGGACAGAGAGGGTACTGGAGGTTTTAGCTTGCTCAGTTAGGCTGAGACCTGGACCTTATAGCTGTGCCAGTGGGGAGTCTTATTGGGAACCTGGTGAGCAAAGGAGCAACCAGCCTCAGACTGTGATTTGTGTGTGCACTTAAGGGAAATTGTACTTTACTGTGTGCATTAGTTATCCTTTCTTCTTCTCAGAGACGACCTCCCTGGTGTTAGTGGTGAGGAGTGAGGCTCCTTGATTGCTGTGCCAGGGTACGGCCGTCACAGATCCTTTCAAAAGAATGAGGTGCTTTATGATTACCTGATTTGAAGGGCTATTTTAGAGCTACACAGTTAAGGCTCATATACATAATACAAGCAGGAGGTTATAACTGAAAATGGGAAGGGATGATGATGAAGCAGCTAGGAGGCTCATGAAATAAAAAGAATGGAATTTTGGATGCAGATCCTTAAGGAGAATAATAACAATGCAGAATATTATACTCATAAAGTAGCAGAAAATATTCTAAGAACTAATCGAACATGAACATGGAAAAAGAAGATTTTGCCAGTAGGGATGACTGCAAGTAGGAATACAGAAAATAAGCAAGAGAGGACTAGAATTTACTGGAGGAAGATGGCAAAGGAATCAAGGTATTGGGATCAAAAACTAGACAGAAAAATGTAATACAACATGATGAGGCCAAGAAGGTATTTGGACTGCATTGTACAGACTGTCTTCCCTACCGAGTACATTTGAAGTATTGAATATTATAAAAGAGATAAAAGAACCAGAAGAGTGATCTTTAGAAAATGAGCAAATTAATTATAAATAAATAGAAATTGTGGGAAAAATACATGCAGAATAATGTTTATCATAAGGAGTGAAGTTTAAAGGATGGTGGGAATTCAGAAATGTATGTAATGTTGAGATGATGATAATTGCAAAGAATGAAAATATATGTTTTGTATAATGTAATGGAAATAGAAAAATGGTAATATGGTTTGATTTCTTTTCTATTAATGTATAGGTTCATAGGTTCATAGGAGGTTATCTGCCCTAGGGCATTTATAAGCCTAGCCAGAATGTGTTTGGCTTTCGCCACCCATTTTAAATTTATTTTGCTATGCCCTTTTTTGAGGTTAGTATACTGTGCCTCTGTCTAACAGTGACACAGAAGTGATACCCGGGGTAAACCTACGATCTCCCATCCACTCATCAAGATTCCTCTTGAAGAGAGTCAATGAGGGACTCTGCCTAACCTGGACTGGGATTTTATTCCAGAGTGAAGGGAGCCTCTGGGTTATGAATCTGTTTGCTTATGTCTTAAATGATAATTTAATAAAGGTGTTTGTGGAATATGATTATTTACTGTACACCAAGCTGAAGAGAAATAAGATTATCCCAGCAAATGGGAAGTGTTTAGACATAGGTGTGATGTTTAAGTTGCTGTATCCAGCTTTCTTCAGAATATTTTTTGCTGGTGGATCAAAGAAATTTTTGGATGCAAAGCAGGCTAAGGAGGAAATAATAAAGTTTAGCCTACAAAGAGACAGCCAGCAAGCAGAAGCAAAGTCTGTTTATCATTCTGACAATGCAAAATACATAGAGATTTTGCCAGTGAAACTGTTTACGTTGTTTCAAAGAAATGCATAAATGACAGAAAAGAGCACAGGGTTTGACTCGAAGAATTATGAGTACCTTAGATGTCAATAAGAGTTTGGTGTTGGAAGATGGAGAGGATGAGGAAGAAGACCAGTGACATTGTGAAAGTAGTGAATAGATTTTCATCTCATAAACAAGATACTTCGTTTGGTTTGACTTTGGGTTTACTGGCTAGATGTAAAATGCCCCTTCAGGGCAATTAGCCTAATAGTCACTGGGAGTTGGGAGTTGGCATAATGGATAAGATGCTTATCTCATAAACACAAGCTACAGGGTTTGATTCTCACCTTTGAAGGAGGAGTTAGCTAAGCTTAAACTGCTTAGTAATTACCTATGAACCTATGTAACCTACCTGTGAACCTATGTAACATCAATCCCATTAGATATATGACCAGACATGTGAAATGTGGCTTTGCAAAAAGAAATAGATGAAAAAGACCAGACTTTTGCTGACTGTATTAATTGGTGTTTGAAGTATAATGCATTTATCCTGTTTTATTTTATTAATGTTTAGAAGGACATTGAAGGGACTAAAGAGGTATATGTAAGTAAATCAGTTTTTGTTCTTGCTTATATTTGTACAAACATTTTATAATTTAAATTACATGCTATATTGTAAATTATTTATATTGTATAGTATGCATTTAGGAACAGTTTAAAATTTGAGATAGGGAATCTTATCAGACACTGCTGTATATGTTAAAGATATTAGAACAAGAAAGTACTTTTTCATACTGGTAAGGTATCCAGGCTTTATTTACAGTGGAACAAGTTATGAATGGCTCTATGGAAGCAAGTTAAAGTTAATAAAATGATGTGATCCTGAGCTGCTAGGGTGGTGGATGTAAAATTGAATTGTTCAGATTTTCTATAGAATTAAGATAATAACTTCACCTGTTTTTATGGTAGATATCTAGATTAATGCCCTTGGTTGAAACTATAGACAATTTTGTAAGCAAATAGGCATAAAAAAAACATGGACAATTGTACTTTTGTCTTGTATTTGCAAAGCCATTAGTTGTTATTTTTCAATTAGCAAATGCTTTTATTAGGGAAAAAAGAAGTCTACGGGTATGGATAAACATTGCGTTTTGCATAAAATTTACAAAGATTCTTTCATGCATCTGCAAAGTGAATATTTTTTATTACTAACTCTGAGACAAGAATTAACCATAAGAGGTCTGAACTGTTGACTGCTGAGAGAAATGTACAAAGTACAATGTAACTTACCCTAAGAGCCAAACTCCACAGCACTGTACACCCATTTTCCTCTCAGGCACCTAATTTTTGGTAAGCTCTCCCAGGCAACCTATAGGAACTCAAGGCTTATTCCAAATGCAGAATGCAACTCAAAAACACTTCTTCCCAACCAAATGTTCCTGTTTCAACACAGGACATATTACCTAACACACTGCCCCTGCCTCCTTTCTAAGTCTTTTCTCCTCTCTCAGATTTACAGAAGGTTGATCCAGTTTAGAA
Source organism: Protopterus annectens (assembly GCF_019279795.1). Classification (NCBI taxonomy): domain Eukaryota; kingdom Metazoa; phylum Chordata; order Ceratodontiformes; family Protopteridae; genus Protopterus; species Protopterus annectens. The sequence goes on along the minus strand of NC_056726.1, from coordinate 754,251,395 downwards.
ACTAAGAGATATATTGTACATTACATCTTGTTTGCTTGTACATTACACTCTGCTTTTTAACCAGAATTTATTTATACAGTTTTTCTATGTAAGTAGTCTAAACTTCTCTATTTTTCCATCTGTGAAATAATTTGTATTTCACTGAGCCTGAGCCTGAAATTGGTCAGTATTGATCAGTGCACTAGCGTGAAAGCGAAATACAAATATATAAGTAAATGAAATCCAAAGTAAAAAAGAGAGAGCACACAAGGCAACGACAAACGATTTATTGCAGGTCAGTAAGCGCTTTCACATATTGATGGACGCTTCATCAGACTTTAATAAATGAAATACAAAAACACATTCCCTTTTATAGGTGTATCAATTAATCAAGACCAATTCAATTAATCACACATCACCTTTTTAAAGGTATATAGAAAAAATATAAGTTAAAAAAACACTTACTGAAGAAACTATTTTAAAAACAAAGTTTAAAAGCAAACATGTATCACTATATGTGAAATTAATAAATATAAAACTTTTTTTAAATATAAAAAATGTTATATGAAATATACATTCAAACCATAAAAATATGTATATGTCAAGGAATCACAGAAGATAAGACAAAAGTTAATGCTTCAGTGGTCTTTCAGCTAAAAAATGCCTTAGCACTATTTTATCATTGAGGCCATAGCCTTTGTCAGCCTGCATCCTAGCTATCCATTTAACTTCACGCTGTTCTGTTTGAACTTTAAAATTACCCAACCTACATGTCCTTGGAACTAACTCAAGCACTAAAAAAATAAATCTATGGGTGGTATTATTTTGTAAAATATGTCTTGCTAATGCATTTCCCTCATCCTCTTTATTAATGGCATAAATATGCTCTCTAACTCTGTCCGTCAAAGTACGGTTCGTCATACCTATATACAAACTTGGACATTTTATGTAGTAAGCTAAATAATTAGCATCTCTAGTCTTACAATCTGCATAATGCTTGAAAACATACCTATATTTAGTGGAAGGGTGTATAAAATAATTTCTGTTGCACATATATTGACAATGATTGCATCCCCTGCAAGCAAATGTACCTTGTCGCTTAGATTCACCTCTCTTATTCAAACACATATTGTCATTATAACACAATAATCTCTTGAGAGACATATTATTTCGATCTGAAAAACTTGGTCGTTCTCCCACCACGTCTCTTTTTCATCTGAAGTTAATATTTGCCAATCATCATTAATAATCTTAGTGATAGTCCTATTATTGCTGGTATAGGTTAAAGTCACTCTACATCTCTGAGATTATTACTGAAAATTGGTCTACCTTTATTTGATCTATCAATAAAATCTGGGTTTCCTAACTTTACATATTCATTCGATTTATAACCTCTCTTCATAAAGTCATTCTTTAGGGTAGTCAATGCTCTATCACAAGTTAAATGTGAACTTGTGAGCCTAGATATCCTCATACCTTGACTTTGTGTAACATTACTATACTCATGCTGAGGATGCATGCTCTGCCTGTGAAGGAGGTTATTTCTCCTACATTCCTGCCTATGCATCTCCGTATGTATTTGAGTACCTTCTAACATCATAGATACATCTAAGAACACAATCTTTTCAAATGACCATTCAGCAGTGAATCTAAGAAATGCTGTAGTGGAGTTGATATAATGTATAAAACATGATAACTCACTCAAGGGACCACTCCATAAAAAGAAAACATCATCAACAAAATGCTTAGGAATATATCTAAAATATCTATCATTCCCCATAATTAAAGTTCTTTCCCACTGTGCCATTACTATACTTGCATAAGAGTTAGCACATGGAGTGCCCATGGCTACTCCATTTGTTTGAAGGAAATGCTGGTCTCTAAAGGAGAAAACATTTTTAGTTAATACTAATTCCAATAAAAAACAATACAGTTGGAATCTTTCACCAGAAGCATTTTTAAACCTAAGAAACTCTCTAATATACTCGATTCCAGTTTCATTTGGAATCTTAGTAAAAAGTGAAACAACCTCTAAAGTTACAAATATAGTATTAGATTCAAACTTCTCAGAATGCAAAAGCTAGATAAAGTAAAAAGAAAATCCTGCATATCTTTTAGAATTGTATCAAGTTACATCAACTAAAACTCTCAACTGCTTCTCTAAGTATATTGAGATGGCCTCAGTTAACCATCCTTGACTTGAGACAGTGGGCCTAAGGGGGGAATTCATACTGTTCTTATGAATCTTTGGAAGCCCTCTTATACTTGGTATATAAGGATACTCAACCAAAAAATATTGATAAAGCTCAGAGTCAATAATACCTGACATTAAAAAAATCATATAAAATTGCGTGCACATCATGAACTAATCTATTCAACTGATTATAATTGAGCTTAGTATAAACATCAACATCATTCAACATTTCATTCATTTTTATGAAATAATCAATACTATCCATCACCACAATCACACCTCCTTTATCAGCAGGGTGGATTGTTATTTCAGTATTGCTTCTTAATGAACATAAAGCATCAAATTCATTAGTGCTGAGATTATAAAAATCTCGTTTCTTGCTGTCCAGACTCATAATATCTTTCTCACAAGTCTTTTCGAGCGCTTCTAACAGCGGATGTAAAGCCGGTGAAAAGGTAGATGGCTTTCTAAAACATACATTACCTTCATTATTATCAGTGTTACCATATATTAATTTTAATATCACATTTGTACAGAACTCCTTTATATCAATTACATGTTCTGTATTATCACTGGTTAATGAAGGAATGAAAGACAAACCTTTATCAAGGAGAGACAGTTCACTGGTAGTCAAAGTATAAGTGGAAATATTGTGTACTAGTCCAACTGTAATCTTCTCCAAGCTCTCTTGTTCTGGACTTGGTTCTCTTATGAGTTCTTTCTCCGTTTTCTTCCTTTGCTGCTTTATTGGCAAAAGACAAACCAGGAAAACAGAATCATTACACTGTTTCTCCAAACCCTTGGTTTTCTTCCTCACATCCGGCCCGAAGGAGTCCCTAGTTGACGTTGACATCATTGGTGTCTTTAATATAACATTCGACACGCCTACCATCATGGAAGTAACATCTGATTGGTTATTGCCACTTGTTCCCTCAATTTGACAACCAGTCAGCATGGTTCTCGGCCAAGTAAAGAACTCCCCTTTCTTAAAATCTTTAAAGTCTCTATGGATCTTTTTCTTTTTCTGCATTAATAATGTATGTTCAAATGCAGAAATCTGTGCAATTAAATGCTCAATAAATATGTTTAATCTAGTGATCACCATCAAAGCAGTTAATTTCTCTTGTATGTCAGTGATTTTAATTTTTAACTGACATTCAAGTGTGCTATAATGTTCTATCAGTAGCTTCATGTATCCATAACCTGTTTCAATATTAAGTCACGGCCACTTAGAAAGTAAATCAGGAAACGTATTTCCGTAGGTGGGCATTTTTAAAAATCTCAGACCTCTCTGTACTATCTTGAGGTTTATGCAAGTCTCCATATGTCTCCGCTGCCATTGGAGACATTTTAGCTGAAAGATATTACCCTCAAGATCACATTTCAAAAACATAATATTCTCGGATTCATTGACTTCATTCACATTACCAGCTTCATCTTCATCTTCTTCAGCATAATTTAATAATGGATTTTGATCAGCAAACAATAGCTTTTGTAAAGTGTCAGTCTTACTTGTAGTTCCTTTACGTATAGGATTGTATTCCAGTTCAATACCTTTGTCATTCGCCATGCTCCATCAGCAACAGGAAACAAGCAGTTACAATAAATAAACAAGCAGCTGGTGGATGAAGCTCCTTTTAATAAAAGCAGAAATCCAAAGTAAAAAAAGAGAGAGCACACAAGGCAACAACAGATAAATGATTTATTGCAAGTCAGTAAGCGCTTTCAAGTCTTGATGGACGCTTCTTCAGACTTTAATAAATTAAATACAAAAGCACATTCCCTTTTATAGGTGTATCAATTAATCAAGACCAATTCAATTAATTACATATCACATATTTAAAGGTATATAGAAAAAATATAAGTTAAAAAACACTTACTGAAGAAACTAGTTGAAAAACAAAGTTTAAAAACAAACATGTATCACTATATGTAAAATTAATAAATATAATTTATTTTTTAAATATAAAAAATTTTATATGAAATATTTATTCAAACCATTAAAATATGTATATGTCAAGGAATCACATAGGACAAGACAAAAGTTAATGCTTCAGTGGTCTTTCAGCTAAAAAAGGTCTTAGCACTATTTTATCATTGAGGCCATAGTCTTTGTCAGCCTGCATCCTAACTATCCATTTAACTTCACGCTGTTCTGTTTGAACCTTAAAATTACCCAACCTACATGTCCTTGGAACTAACTAAAGCACTAAAAAATAAATTTATGATATAAGAGATTATTGTGTTATAATGATGATATGTGTTTGAATAAGAGAGTTGAATCTAGGCAACAAGGTACATTTGCTTACAGAGGATGCAATCATTGTCAATATATGTGTAATAGAAATTATTTTATACACCCTTTGACTGAATATAGGTATGTTTTCAAGCATTATGCAGATTGTAAGACTAGAGATGTTATTTATTTAGCTTACTGCATAAAATGTCCAAGTTTTTATATGGGTATGACGAACCGTAATTTGAGGGACAGAGTTATTAGAGAGCATATTTATGCCATTAATAAAGAGGATGAGGGAAATGCATTAGCAAGACATATTTTACAAAATAATACCACCCATAGATTTATTTTTTAGTGCTTGAGTTAGTTCCAAGGACATGTAGATTGGGTAATTGTAAGGTTCAAACAGAACAGCTTGAAGTTAAATGGATTGTTAGGATGCAGGCTGACAAAGGCTATGGCCTCAATGATAAAATAGTGCTAAGGCCTTTTTTAGCTGAAAGACCACTGAAGCATTAACTTTTGTCTTGTCTTATGTGATTCCTTGACATATACATATTTTAATGGTGTGAATGAATATTTCATATACATTTTTTATATTTATAAAAATATATATTTATTAATTTCACATATAGTGATACATGTTTGTTTTTAAACTTTGTTTTTAAACTAGTTTCTTCAGTAAGTGTTTTTTAACTTATATTTTTTCTATATACCTTTAAATATGTGATGTGTAATTAATTGAATTGGTTTTAATTAAATGATACACCTGTAAAAGGAAATGTGTTTTTGTATTTCATTTATTAAAGTCTGATAAAGTCCATCGAGACGTGAAAGCGCTTACTGACCTGCAATAAATCGTTTATCTGTCATTGCCTTGTGTGCTCTCTCTTTTTTACTTTGGATTTCTGCTTTTATTAAGAGGAGCTTCATCCACCAGCCGCTTGTTTATTTATTTTATATAAATAAATGACATATAAAAGTACATTAGCAAGCAGTTCAATGTAAAATAAATGAAGTTTAAAACAATAGGAAGTGCATAAGAAGTTGCCTCCCCAGCAGCTGTAGTGCTTTAAGGAGTTTAATATAGCACTGTACAGTTTAGGTTATTTATTTAAATGTAGACAGTGGACTTTTTCTGGGGCTAAATGTTAATGCTTATTGAAAGTGTGAAAGCTGTTTTTTTATATCTGGGAGGTGAACAGAGATAAGAAAAGAGCAGAGAGCAATTAATGTAACGGGGAATTTACATTAGTGTAACTGGGGTTTTAAATTAGGTAATGCCTGTTGGTGAAGCGATCAATTTGTCCAAACTACCAATATTTGGAAGAGCAAACTTAATTTGTTTAAAATGTACATAATTTTGTGTTTCTGTTCTAAGTTAAAAGGTATTCTGAAAATGTATATAGTTTTTTATTTGAGGATTTTCATTGAAGCAAAAGTCTTGAAAAATGTGATTTAGGTTAAAATGGAGATGAGAAGAAACAAGTACATAAGAGATCAGTGTGCCAAACAATTTGTGCGTATGAGCTAAAAGTTGGAAATATACATTCAAAAGAACTATGTATAATAGGTGTGAGTAATAGCTTTCTGTCATCATATCCACTCTGTCCATTTTGTTGTGGATTGCAAATGGCATTACTGATATAGAGAAAAAGACAAAAAACAATCATATTAGGAAATGTAGAATGTAAATAGCCATGTTGCTAGAGACATATTCGGATAGAAATGAGCATGTGAATTTGTCAAAGAAAAGATGTTGTGGTAGACGTTCATCGGGGGAGCAATAATAATGATTGCCAGAGGGTCTGGAAAGTGATAGAAGAGTAAAAGGCAATAATGGTAGATTTATGGTAGTAAGGGGTTATTAGCATGGGAGAAGTATTATGTTGGCATGCATTTATAGTCCATCTAAAACTGCTGTTATGGAGCATAAGAGAATATTGGGAGAAATAAGTTTTGCCAGGGAATACTGTTTATATGTTGGAACTAGAATCTAATTTGTAATTGTGAAGATGTACAAGGGTATCTAGTAGGAAAATATAGCAAAAGATGGTAAATTTGTAAAGAAATATACAGTATGAGAATGTTTGTATGGAAGATGCGAATTCAATAGTATGAACCCAGGCACAAGTTACATAGACTAAATAGAAATTACATTTCACAGGAACATCTGTATTTAACTGCTTTGAAACATATCTAATTACTATTTCATATCATGCATCTGTAAAAACCTAAGATAAATATGCAGTCTAATAAAATAAAAATGAGGCACTATTGCTTTCTATCTCATTTGTTAAAGAGAGATGTATTTAAGGAATGGGTAGTAGGAATAATTCAAGAGTTTTTGTGGAGGTGAGTGAGATATAATGAAAATGGAGTGTAAAATGTGGTATAAATAAGAGAGCAAGAAATACCAGAAAAAAGTAGTAGGAAATATTTAGAGGGGTTGAACAATGTTAAAGTATTGCAGAATAAAGGGAATCTGACAGAAAAAGAAGTGAAGCAACTACATGTTAAAGGGAAAATTGGAGTATATGGATAATATGCATGAGTTCACAAAGGTTGCTAATTCAGCAACTATTTTTGATAACTCTAGAGCATAAAAACTTTTAGCACAATGACTTAGGCAACAGTATGTAGTAAAGGTTGTTGCCAAAATTTGCGTGTCAATAACAAGAAAAATAACCAGAGATCCTATAGAGAAGTTAGAGATATTTGAACTTCTTCTTTTGGCTTTTTCCCGGTTAGGGGTCACCACAGCAAAACAACGGTCTGCAAAATGACTGGCAGTGGAGTTTGACAGTGTCGAGTTGCCAGCCCAGCACCCAACCTTCCACAGAAGGCACACACACACATTCACACCTTGGGCCAATTTAGAGTGTTCAATCCACCTACAGCATGTTTTGAGAGGTGGGAGGAAACCGGACCCCCATGGAGGAAACCCACATGACTACAGGGAGCACATGCAGACTCCACACAGAAGGCACCCCAGTCGAGAATCGAACCGGAGAACCTCTAGCAGTGAGGCAGCAATGCTAACCACTGCACCACTGTGGCCGCCCTAAGTTAGAGATATTTGAACATTTTATGAAAATGTGTATAAATCAAAACAATGTAGAAACCAAGAAAAGGCAAAAATTGAAATATGAAGGAAGATGTAATTATGCCAAAGGTAGCTGGGAGATGAAAAGGTTTACTATTATTATGTTGAGCGTACATTGCTCGACACTGCAAATGCGAACACTGATTTGCGACTGCTGAAAATGCCGAATGCAAAAGTTGTGAATTGCAAAATCCTACCCCCTTTTTGACCCATGTTAACACTTGTTTTGGGGTGTAGAGCATTTGGAAATGTCGAATTCTGTGTTTTTGCGACATTTTGACCATTCGGCATTACGGGATTTGCTTATTGGTGTCACTCATATGCAGTGTCGAGCAGTGTGCGCCCGACATAATGATAGTAAACCAGATGAAAATAATAGCTAAGATATGAGAGATGAGATGAAAATATAGTGTCTTATATATATAATCAATCAACAGGGAAATCTCCAGGGACAGATGGTATTTCTGTGGATGTTTGGGAGTTGGGGGGAGGAAGAAATTGATAAAGATTGGGAAGGTTTTGTTTAACACTATTTTAAAGTGGAAAGTACTGATATCTTGGAAAAAATCTGTGGTAACAGTTTTACCCAAAGAATGTAATGACCCTTCAGAACCATCATCATGTAGGCCCATTTCAATTCTAAACCATGACTGTAAAGTTTACTAGCTAAGAGAATGTCAGTGGTGTTGGCAAAATTGATAGATATGGATCAGTGTGGTTTTGTGGATTAGAGTCAAATACTTACGACATAGGAAAAATCAAAACCTTGGTTGGTATTGGGCTACTGGCCCTAGGGCCTATACAAGCCTAGCCATAACAATTCCCAAGACAATCTAAAGGTATTACTGCTCAATGCTAGGAGCCTAAACAAAAAACTCCACTCCTTGGAACCTCTCTTTACCCTAGGGAATGCTGATGTCTGTGCATCTCAGAGATGTGGTTTAAAGCCGTGGACAGTACACCAACAGTGCAGGGTTATAATGCCTTCCACACATTTAGACCAGCTACTTCACAGGCAGGGACTAAAGGTGGAGGTGTCTCTATTTACATAAAAAATAAATATACTTCAAGGCTGGTCAAACAGTACAATGCAGTTGAGCTGTTCCATGTTCAAATCACCATAGATAAAATTCAATATCACTTTCTTTCAAGCAATAGGTCCCCCTCTATGACCCAGGAAACCCATACCATGTCTTTAAACTTATTAGAAACAGCACTAACCATCCAACCCAATACCATATTCATGTGGGAATTTAATTACCCCACTTTTAACTGAGAATCCTATATGACATCAAATGCACATGCACAGAGATTCCTGGATTTTGTAAACACAGACTGTCTGGCACAGATAGTCAATACACCAACCAGGGGTGCAACCATACTGGATCTGGCCTTCACTAATATGGGAAAGTGCTGCACTCCCCCTACTGTAATGCCTTCCCTGGTAAGGTCAGACCACAAAATGGTCTCCTTTGAAGTAAAAATAAAATCTGGACCCACAACTAAACCTGGAATATTCAGGAACTATTCAAAGGCTAACCTCCTGCTATTAAGTGAGAACCTGGCAAAATGTCAAGCCCCTATGAACCCTGAGAACAACTCTGCCTATGCAGAACTCTTCACAGAAATCCTGTACAAGCATGTTAATAGCTGTATAGAGACAGCTGTACCCACCAGGAAGAAGTACAGAGCTAACTCAAAAAACAAACCACTCTGGTGGATTCACAAAATCAATCAGATGTATAACAGGAGGAAGAAAATCATGGCAAAAATTAGGATGTGCAACACCCAGCAGGATAAAAACACTCTCATTACACTAAACAAACAACTCAGAGGACAAATAAAGTCTACCAAAGCCAGATTTGAGGTAAGTTTGGCCTCCCAGGCCAAGGACAACCACAAAGCATTCTTTAGCTGTGTCTGCAACCTCAAAGGCAATGCACAATTGTGTGCAGAGCTCATTGTAAATGGAGCCACCTATACTGAGCCAGGAGATGTAGCAAACCTAGCTGATAAATTCAGCTCCAACTTTACTCCTTTCTCCCCCTCAACCTTCCCTCAGGAAATATCATCAAATATAACTTCCCCTACTATCACTAGGGAACAGGTCCTTAATGATCTCTCTAAGACCAAGAACACTGCATCAGTGGGCCCAGACAATATCCCAGGATGCCTTCTAAATAGCATGAGACATGACCTATCAAGGCTTCTGGAATTATTATTTAACTGTAGCCTCCAAACAGGCTTCATGCCTCATGAATGGAGAAAGGCAACAGTCATCCCTCTGCACAAAGGTGGGCCATCTACAGACCCTGGAAACTACAGACCCATAAGTCTCACTAGTCTTATATGTAAAGTCATGGAAAGAATTATCATGGAGATGATCAACAGAGATATAGTAAACCTCCAGACACTGGACCCAAACCAGTTTGGGTTCATCAAGGGCAGATCATGCCTACTCAACCTGCTGGATTTCTTTGAGAAGGTCACCAACGCAATGGATGAGGGCAAAATCATTTACACTGCCTACCTTGACCTGGCCAATGCTTTTGACACAATACTATACTCCGGCATTGTTGCAAATTCAAGAGGTTAGGTACAAACCTGTATGTCACCCAGTGGATAGCCAACTGGCTCACAGGACCCAGGAAGTTAGAATTGGGGAGTCCACCTCTACAAAGAGGCCAGTCACAAGTGGAGTACCTCAGGGATCAGTCCTTGGACTTCTCCTTTTTGGCATTTACTTCTCAGAAGTCAAGGCCAATGTCAACTGACTCTGGCTGACTAAATTTGCAGATGATTGCAATTTAGGAGCTGTCATTGAGTCTCACACTGACACAAATGTACTCCAGGAGGGCCTGACACAGACAAACAACTGGTGTCAGAGTCGTGGACTAAAACTAAATGCCAAGAAATGCATAATAGTATCCTTTGGGAAGTCATCCATCCCTGGTAACTATCATATTGACAACACACCCCTTAGAGTTGACCCAGTAGTCAGGGACTTAGGGACACACAGATAGTAATCTGGCCTTTGATCATCACATGTCTACAGTGGTGAGGAAATCATTCTGTGTCGCGCAACTTATAAACAAAGGTATGGCATCTAAGTCCAAGGAAGTTATTGTTCCACGATATCTGGCATTCATCAGACCTATCATTGAGTACGTACCTAACCAGGCATATCCAACAACTGGAATGTCCGCAGAGGTTCCTCACTAAAAGAATGCAGGGCATAAGTAATATTTCCTATGCAGACCGCCTCAAGGCCCTATCCTTGTATTTTGTCTCCTACAGGCTTTTAATCCACAAAGCAAACAATACCAGAATTACCCATTCTAAAGACTTACACCTTGCCTGTGATATAAATAGGACCTGCTGTAGAGATAGGTATGTATCCCAGAGACTCCCTCGTCTATGGAACAGGCTCCCCATCCATGTGAAGCAGAGTTCCTCCCTAATCCAATTCAAGTGCAACTTGGACAATTGGATGGGAAAGAAATTCATCCCTGGTTTGGCACCTTTGTCTCCGATGCAAACAGGTAACTTGTAAATGGTTCCTCTCCCAGGCCTGTGCTTACACTTATCAAGGGTATCAGAACTCATCAGAGATTTGATATGCATGGCTAGGCTTAAAAAGGCCCTTGTGGTCATTAGCCTGGTAAATACCTATGAACCTATGAATAGAATAATGATACTCCAGGGGGAAACAGAGTATAAGAAAACACCTCATTTGTTGGTGGATCTTGATGCAGAGAACGCATTTGATTAAGCCAGCTGGTATTTTATGAGTAGGGTAGGGGTAGCAATTGCTGGTATAGTATAGCTGAGTTAATTAGAAGGATTTATGAAGGACTCAAGGCAAGTATTAAGCTGGGAGGATTCCCCTTCAATAAGTTATGTTTGAATAGAGGAACTAAGGAGGGATATCCTATTTTCCCTTTGTTGTTTGCTTTATATTCACAGCATTGGAAAATAAAGCGAGGGGCTCACAAATTCAAGGAACTTATTATTAGCAAATTATGGAACACCCTTCACCTCTTTTGCAAGTCTAGTATGCCATTAACATTCCTTATTACCAGTGTTGTTACACTGCACATGTATGTGACTCTCTTAACAAGCTCTGACTATTGGTCACGTCTGCAGCCTTGTTCTTAATCTCTTCTTTCCCAGTGTGGTCACACCTTACCAACTGGTAAGTAAGTCTGTTGCATTCATTGTTAATAAATCATCATTGTCCATAACACAGTCTCTTGCTATGTTTAAAAACATTAAAACATACTATAGTCCAAATTGTGTTTCACATTTTAACATCAGACAAATACATGGGAAACCAATTAACTGATTAAAGTAAAAAGGAATATTATTCAGCATTCAGGCAATAATTGCTGCACTATTGTTAAATTATTAATAGCAGATGAATTGCAGCTCTGATCGATAAAATACAGTAATGATCTTGCCTAACTGCTCTTCGCTCATGTCTTTACAAACTATAGTGCCAGGAAAACTTAAACCCTTGTCTTTGTTTCAGCCGAACAAGTTGCAGTCACTTTATCCTTTCTGGGAGGTATACTGCCATAGCTCTTTCCTTCCATCTGAGTATATTATCTCCTTCCCGAGGATAGTCCCATCATCATGATTTTAGGATCATAAGGAGTTACTAGTTAATTGACCCAAGGCCCTTATAGCCTAGCCAGAATTTTAGCTCATGCATAGACAAATCAGCATCCGATGCCCCTGTCCAGCAGGCACATGGGTGGAATCCCAGGGATATATTTTCTATTTCCCATCCAGTTATCCAGGTTTTGCTTAAAAAGGGGTAAAGAAGTACTCTGCTTGACATGGAGAGCGAGTCTATTCCATAGATGGGGGAGTCTCTGGGACACAAATCTGTCCCGCAACAAGTCCTATTGATGTCACAGACTAGGTTGAGGCCATGTGTGTGGGGGTTACTCGAGTGAAGCTTGACTTGCGGATATACATCAGTCCCATCAAGGCGGAGTCAGAGATCGCCTTGTATGCCAGACAGAGGTCACCTCTGAGGAGTCTGTATGAAACAGAGTAGAGGGATAGGGCTTTTAGCCTATCTGTATATGGTAGATTTTTGAGGTGCTGGATTCTCCCAATAAGGAACCTCTGCGGTCTCTCCAGCTGCTGCATCTGTACTCAATAATAGGCCTTATAAGGGAAGAATACAGGGATATTATGACCTGCTTGTCCCTGGATGAGATACCCTTACTTATGAGGTGGGCCACATAGAAAGCTTTCCGTACAATGGAAGCAACATAGTCAAAAGTCAGGCTGTTATCAATCTGGTGCCCAAATCCCTCACAACTGACTGTATGCTTAAGGACATTGTTATTAATGTGATAATTTGTGGGGACATCACTCTTCTCAAAGGGGATGATGATGCATTATTTTGTATTCAGCTTGAGGCCATATTTCTGGCACCAGTCATTTGTTTGGGTGAGGCCCTCTTGGAGAATGTCCATGTCAGTAGGGGAATTGATGACAGCTTCCAGCTTGCAGTCATCTGCAAACGTGTTCAGTCATAGCCCACTGGTTTTGGCCTGCAGCTCAGAAAAGTATATCCCAAATAACAGGGGCCTCAAGAACAAACCCTGGGGTACGCCACTCATTACGGGTATACTGCTTGAGGTAGCTTCCCCTATTTTGACTAGGGGGGTTCTATCAGTGAGCCAGTTAGCTACCCATCTGGTAACATACAGATTGATGCCTAGTTGAGAAAGTTTATCTATTATGGCCAAGTGGGGAATAGTGTCGAAGGCTTTGGCCAGGTCAAGATAGGTGATGTGCACTGTCTTCCCCTCATCCATGGCTTTGGTGACTGTCTCAAAAAAGTTGACCAAATTTGACAGACATGACCTCCCCTTGATGAAGCCAAATTGTGTGGGATCGAGTGTTTGGTGGTTGCCAATGTCCTTATTAATGAGGTCCATGATAATCCGTTCAATGGCCTTGCAGATCAGGCTGGTTAGGCTGATGGGTCTATAAATTCCCGGATTGGTGGATGCTCCACCTTTGTGTAAAGGGATGACAGTGGCTGTCCTCCACTCAGCTGGGACAAAGCCAGTATTCAGGTTTTGGTTGACTAGGGTGCCTAATGGTGCTGCATGTTCCTGCCTGAGTTCATGTAGGATGCAGCCTGGGATGTTATTGGGTCCCATGGAGGCTGTATTTTTTGCCTTTGAGAGAGCATTTATGACCTGATCCCTAGATATAAGGGGAAGGGGGCAGGTACTGGGAATGTCCTGATTTACTGATGGGGGAACAGAGGAGTGAAATTTTTGCTGAATCTGTCAGCCAGCAAGTTTGCTATATCTATGGCATTTGTATATATGGTGTCCTTGACTACCAGTTCTGAACAGATCTGGGTGCTACCTTTGAGATTATGGACATATGTGATGAAGGCCTTATGATTGTGTTTAGTAGATGTGGCCAATTTGGACTCGAAGTTTGCTTTGGATGATTTCACTAGTGCTCTTATTTGCTTGTTTAGGCTAAGGAAAAATTGCTTCCAATTGTGCACCTGCTCCTTCTTGGTCCTGGACAGCAAATTTTTCTTTTGTTACAGAGTTTATTACAGATGTCCACCAGACAGGTTTACTCTTCCTTGTGGAGGATGATTTAGTCCTGTCAGGTTTTCCTGATTCCATGCATCTATATAAATGTTTGTATAGTAACTCGGTATGGTTTTGGATACTGGTGCTAGTTCCTAGAATTTTGCCATGTAGTCCTAGCTAATCATCCCATTTCTTAGTATTACTGCATTATTGCATTACTCTTGTTGAAAGTCTAAATTACAGACTCTTATTTTACTTGAATCCCCAGGGCTCATTGATCCACTGAGTCTTTCCACCTGTCAGAATTGCTTATCTCCATCCCTTGCCCCTGTTGTATTATTTCTTGCCACTTAAGTCATTGTACAGTTGAACATTCTTACCAGTTGACATTATCTGTATTATTGTTAACTCAAATCTCACTCAAGAATCAGATCTTCAATACACTTCGCAAACTTTGCCATAACAGGAAGATGTGCAAAACTAAGATGTTAAGTTGTCTATCTCGCCTTCATTCTTGCTGGATGGGTTCGGAGCCGACCTCGGCTCTGACTCGGCCACTCTAAAAGCTCGAGAGTTGGTTCCACCGGCTCGAGGCTCCCCTTATATCCCACAATGCTAGGCGAGAGTTACCTCAGATCTCGTTTGCCGCTACAGCTTCGAGGTTGGTTGTTTCTACCGGTTCCTGGTGAGTACTATTTTCTTGTGGAAATTAGTCTTTAAAAACCCCTTTAATTTAATATTTTTTACTTAGTTTAGAGTAGGTTAGAAAACTTTTATTCCCTACCCAAAAAATTTCCGTTTCTTTTCTCCAAGAACCTTTGGTTCTTCCCTTGGGCCTATAGGCCTTTCCTTCCCTAGTGGAGTGTGTGTGTTTTATTGTAGTTTAAATTACTAGTACTACTACTACTTTTATTGTATTAACCTGACAGGGTATAACTAGTGTGTTTGTGTGCGTGTTTGTGTACACCTGTTCAGACAAAATGTCTAAAGAAGCAAAGGTCTCGATTCAAGAAGTGTGATGCGTGCTGTCAGAAAATGTCTCTGACAGACGCTCACACTTCTTGTGTCTATTGTCTGGGGCCTTTGCACCTGCAGGACTCCTGTGCTGTGTGCCATGGCTTCAGCCCCAGGGTCCTGCAGGAAAGAAAGAATAAATTAATTCTTAGAGGCTTACTCAAGCCAGAGGATTCCCTGTCTGTTTCAACAGGGAAGCCCTCTAAGGCATCTAGGTCTTCGGCTCCGCCAACTGAGCCGAGACCTAAGGTTTCTCAAGCCTTGCCTTCATCGGCTCCGGCTGGAGCCGATAAGTCTCAGTCCACAGTTTCTGTGGCCCCTCGGCTCCGGCCGGAGCCGAGGTAATAGAAGTTCCCGTGTCGGCTCCGACCAGACCTTCGGAGCCGACAACTAGGAAGAGGTCCAGGTCACCATCTCTTGGCTCCGTTCATTCGGCTCCAGGATCTCCCCTGCTGTCTGAACGGAGCCAAAGGTCTCACTCCTCTAGGTCATCGAGGCTGTCGGATCATGACCTTCAGAGGGTAGTGAGTCGACTACTTAAGTCCGAGGCACTGGCCCAGATGCTTCAGAGCCCGACTCATCAGTCGATGCCTGCCCCGGTCCATCAACATATTCCTCCTTCGACTCTCTTGAGCTCGGAGCCGGGTCGTGTCGGAACCGAGACTGTGATTACGCCGGAGCCGATACAATTGTCTTCGGCCCGCGCCGGCTCCGTTTCTTCCTTGGAAGAATCTCGGCGCCGGACTTCCTCGTCGGCTCCGAGGGGTGAGTGGCATCGGACCCTTGTCCCACCCCCCTCCTCTCGGGGCTTCGGCGCTGGTGAGTTCGGCTCCGACATCGGCCTCGGAGCCATCACTGTCGGTGCCGAGGGGGGTTCTTAGCTTCTCGGAGCGGGGACCTCTGGCTCTGCCTGACAGGGGTGCATTCGAGGTCATGCGGAGTGTGTTAGAGCCTGGCTCTACTCCACAGTCGGCTCCGTCCGCCCCTCCCTCTATGGTGCCTCAGGCTAAGTCGACTCACTCCCTCATCCCGGACCGCAGAGAGCCAGCTCCTCAGGAGCCCCCTGTGGGGATTTCATCCTCTTCCGAGGCCTCTCCTGATTTGTCAGAAGAGCCCCCTCAGAAAAGGAAGTGTAAGAGGAAACACATTGACTCACCTGAGTCCATCACGTCAGACACAGATTTGGATGATTCTGAGGGTTCCCCCCGTTCCCCTTCTGAAGATGTCTCATTTGCAGACATTCTGGAGATCCTGAAACAGAGGGGAAATTGGCCAGCCCTCAACCCTTCGGAGGACGAATCTGTGTATCTTGAGGCGTTTGGCTCTCGTCCTTCCACCTCCTGGGTGTCCCCTTCGACCCCCTCATGCAGGTGGTTGCTAAGAAGGCATGGACGGCTCCTGATTCAGTGGACCCCACTCCCAGGAGACCCTCTAAGTTCATAACAGCTCCAGCAGACAAACAATTTTAACAAAAGGAGTTTCTGTGGATGCTATGGTGGTAGCTGCTGCCACAAAGAAGGAACTAGCTGATCCTTCAGTACCTGTCCATCCACCTAACAAGGAATCTAGGTCCATGGATAGGTACGGGAAGCGGATGTTCTCCTCAGCGACATTTACCATGCGTTCGCTGAACTACCTGTGCCATTTTACTCGTCTTCAAAGGGACTTGATCAAGGAAGCGAGTGAAATGTTAAAGGATCCTACAGCTGCGGGTTTCCAAGACAAGATGAACACGCAGCTGGCTACCCTTAATTCCATAACCAACTCCTCCATGCGCCTTCTTTCTTACGCGGCTGATGGAGCAAGCAGAGCCGCAGGGACAGGGGTGGCCTTACGTAGGCAAGCCTGGATGCGGCTATGCAATTTTGCGGACCCTTTCAAGACGTCTTTCACGAACTCCCCTTTTGATGGATCATCTCTCTTTGGTCCTCAAGTGAAAGAAACCCTGACTAGGTGCGAGACTGATGGCAAGACCCTTTCTGCCGTCGGAGTCCGTTTTTCTACTCCTTCCAGGCCTTACCCCAAAGGCCAGAAGGGTGGAAAGATGTGGTTCCGTAAACAATCTCAAGGGACTTCGCCTGACGCACAGAGTCGTTTTCCCACCAGAGGCAGAGGTGGGAATAACAATGGTAGACGTCGCCCTAGAGGCAGGGGGGGTCCGCAGAACCAGGGCAATCGGGAAGCCTTCCCTGACAAGCCCTTTCAGAATCCCTGAGGTGTTGCCCGACTGCCCATCTTCGGAGGCAGTCGGGGGAAGATTGTCACTGTACCCAGAAGCCTGGCTATCCCTGACTCAAGACAAATGGGTACAGTCCATCATTTCCGAAGGCTATTCTATCCCCTTTCTTCACTTTCCAAATCAGTCAAAAAAATCCCTTCCAGATGTTCCACCCGCTCAAAGGGATCTAGCAGCTTTGGAAATTTCAAAACTGCTTGCAAAAAGAGCAATTCAGCCAGTGCCAGCAGACCAACAAGGATCCGGAATCTACTCAAGGTTCTTTTTAGTTCCAAAGAAAACAGGGGACTGGAGACCGATATTGGATCTCAGTGTCTTGAACAAATCAGTCAAGAAAACAAGATTTCGGATGGTCACACTGCAATCCATCCTTCCCCTTTTGGGCAAAGGAAACTGGATGTGCTCTATAGACCTTCGGGATGCGTACTATCACATAAAAATGAACAGACGCTCCAGAAGATTCCTCCGCTTCAGGCTGGGAACCAGTCATTTTCAATTCAGGGCCCTGCCCTTTGGTCTCACCACTGCCCCCCGGGTGTTTTCCAAATGCATGGCAGTGGTAGCTTCTCACCTGAGACGACAAGGATTCCAGGTGTTTCCATATTTGGACGACTGGCTCCTCACAGCTCCCACCAAGCATCTCCTTCTGATGGCCAGAGATTACACTTTTCGCGTTTGTCAAAAGATGGGTATTTCAATAAATTGCGAAAAGTCTGTTTTGTCGCCTTGTTGTACTATTACCTACATAGGCGCAAATCTAGATACGATAAACATGTCTGCAAGGCTAACACATCAAAGGATATCAGACATTCACAAATTGGTATCACTCCTTCTCAACAACAACAGAATCAAAGCCAGGTTAGTTCTAAAGGTGTTGGGAATTATGGCAGCGGCCATACCTCTCCTTCCATTAGCCAGATACCACATGCGGATCCTTCAGTGGATGCTTTTTACTCAATGGTCATACCAGGAACTTCCAATGTCTCACACCATTGTGATCACGCAGGCGTGCAAAAAGCATCTCATGTGGTGGATGTCTTCCCCCCATCTCCTGTCGGGAAGACCTTTTGTTCCACCTCCTCCAGTTGCTACACTGACAACGGATGCCTCCCTGATCGGGTGGGGGGGGCATTATCAGGGCAGGACAGTCCAGGGCACATGGCAACCAAACGAATGCCACTTGCACATAAATGTTCTGGAGATGAGAGCAGTGCTTTTAGCGTTGCAAGCCCTTCAAGACTCTCTTCCCTTGGGAACAATTGCAATCCAGACAGACAATATGTCTGTAGTGTGGTACATCAACAAACAAGGCGGAACCAGATCATACCCCCTGTGTCGAGAAGCACTCAGACTGTGGCAATGGGCGATTTCTTCTCAGCGTTTTCTGATAGCAACGACATCCCGGGAAGTCCAATCATATTGCGGACAAGTTGAGCAGAGCTATTCTCATGCCTCACGAGTGGTCTCTGAAAGACTCTGTAGTGAGAGAAATTTTTCTCAAGTGGGGTCAGCCTTGCTGCGATCTTTTTGCTACTCCCCAAAACAGCAAGTGCAGAGAATATTTCACTCTATTCCCTTTACCAGGCCAACCCAGCAGAGACGCTCTAGTCCAAGTTTGGCCCCGGGAACTTCTGTATGCATTTCCTCCTTTCCCACTGATCTCTCAAGTAATTCAGAAAGCTATCGCTCAGAAGGCCTCATTGATCCTCATTGCTCCTTACTGGCCTCGACAAGTGTGGTTCCCCTTTCTACATCGTTTTCTCTTGAGCGACCGTGGAATCTGGACCTAGTTCCAGATCTTTTGATCCATCAGTCGGGTCAGTTTCATCGCTCCCTCCCCTCTCTGAACCTCACTGCTTGGTTCCTCCAGTTCCAACCTTAGCCAGGCTTCCTCAATTATCTCACTCTGTTAGAGATATATTGATAGCTTCCCATAAATCTTCCACTCGAAAGATTTATTTGAGTAAGTGAAAACGCTTCTCATATTGGGCACAAGGAAAGGACATAGATCCTTTCACCGCTTCCATCCAACTAGTCCTTGATTTTCTAGCTGAACTCTTCCATGCAGGTTCATCTCCTCTACACTTAAAGTTCAATTGGCAGCTATTTCTAACTTTCATGTGGGTATTTCTGAATCTGCCCTAATGTCCCACAAACTCTGCAAAGCCTTTTTGAAAGGAGTTTTTCTTCTCAGACCTCCTATAAGAAATCCTCCTTCTCCTTGGGACCTAAATTTAGTTCTTGCTTCTTTGATTCTTCCCCCTTTCGAACCTGCAGCTTCCTGTTCCTTAAAATTGTTATCATGGAAAACTCTTTTTCTGGTAGCTATTACATCAGCTAGAAGAGTTTCAGAGCTTCAAGCACTCAGTTGTCGTCCTCCTTATCTTTTGTTTCATAAGGACAGAGTATCCTTACGAACTAACCCGTCCTTTTTGCCTAAGGTGGTCTCGACATCAAATCTAAACCAAAGCATTGACCTCCCTGTCTTTTTCCAGAGTATTCCAATAGGTCTGAACAAAAATTACACTGCCTGGATGTTCATCGTCAATTGAGGTACTACTTGGATAGAACAAAACAATTCAGAAAATCTGATCAGCTGTTTGTCTCCTATGGAAAGCAGAAAGGGACTTTCAGTTTCAAAGGTATCATTATCCAGATGGCTAACATCTTTGATTTCCCTGGTATATGAAATTAGACAACAAAAATTGCCTGATAAACCTAAAGCCCATTCCACCAGAGCTTTGGCTACTTCTTTAGCCTTCCAAGACAGACTGCCTATTGACACCATTTGTGCAGCGGCTACTTGGGCTACTCCTCACACTTTTATTTCTCATTATAAGTTGGATTTAGCTTCTAGGCATAGAGCTAATTTTGGTTCCACTGTTCTCAGGAGTCTGTTCCGTTAGGCCACCCGGGACAAGGTGCTAGGGACGCGGTCCCATCCAGCAAGAATGAAGGCGAGATAGACAACTTAACATATAGAAGTTATGTTCTTACCATAACGTTCCATGTTAGTTGTCTTCTTCTCGCCTTCTTCTAAGGCCCCACCCTCCTTCCCCCTGGCCTGGACAGACCTAGAGGAGTTGTGATCGTGACCTCTCTTTCTACCACCTCTTTCTTAGGCATATGCTGTTGTGCATATTTCCTGGATCAGGATGTAGGTCACCCTTCTTCTTCCTGTTGTTAGAGGTGGACTCTGTTTAGAGTTATTTTGTTACTATTATAAGCTGGGGTTAGCTTACAAACGAGATCTGAGGTAACTCTCGCCTAGCATTGTGGGATATAAGGGGAGCCTCGAGCCGGTGGAACCAACTCTCGAGCTTTTAGAGTGGCGAGTCGAGGTCGGCTCCGAACCCATCCAGCAAGAAGAAGGCGAGAAGAAGACGACTAACATGGAACGTTATGGTAAGAACATAACATGTTAAGTTGTCAATCTCGCCTTCATTCTTGCTTGATGGTTCGGAGCCGATCCCTCGGCTCCGACTCGGCACTTGCTAAGCTCGAGAGTCACTTTTACCAGCTCGAGGCAGCCCCATATCCCATGATGCAAGGCGGTAAGTATCCAGATCTCGTTTGCCGCTTCGCTTATGAGGTCCTCCTTTTACCAGCTCCTGGTAAGTGATTCACTTTTTTGATAGTTAAGCCCCTTTTTGTAAAAAAACCCTTAATTCTTAGTTATAAAGTAATTATTTACATTTTCTGACAGAAAATCCCTGTCTCTTCTAATTTTTTTTAGTCAAACTTTACCCATCCCATCCCCTCCCTGTTAGGGTATGTGTGTTTGTTTTATAGGAATACCTTTTGGTATTTTATTTAAGTTAATTTTTTGACTGGTGTGTGTGTGTGTGTTTTGTAAAGCACCATGTCAAAGGAGAGGGTCTCAGGTTTTAAGAAGTGTGACTCGTGCTGTCAGAAGATGTCTCTGACAGACGGTCACACTTCTTGCCTGTATTGCCTGGGGCCTCTTCACCTGCAGGACTCCTGTGCTATTTGTCATTCTTTCAGCCAGAGAGTCCTGCAGGAAAGACGCAACAAGCTGATACTTAGGGGCCTTCTTAAGCCGGAGGGCTCTCCGGCTAAGTCGGCTCCATCAAAATCAGCTAAATCTTCCAAGGCCCAGGCTTCTGTGTCTAAGCCTGCGGCCTCGGCTCCGACTCGTTCTGAGTCGAGATCGGCTCCGGCTGGAGCCGATTCTGGCTTAACAAAGCCTTCGGCACCGATGGCTATCGGTGCCGAATCTGCATCGACCACATCGGTGTCGGCTCCGATCGGCTCCGACCACCATGTGGCACAGGCATCGGTGTCGGCTCCGATCGGCTCTGACACCGTTACTTTGGTGGCTGTATCGGCTCCGGCTGGAGCCGATACATCGAGGCTTCCTGTCGGCTCCGATAAGTCTTCGGCTCCGACAGGATCTATAGTATCGGTTCCGATGGCTCATTCCAGGAAGAGGTCGAGGTCTCCTTCCTTGGAGCCGATACTTTCGGCTCCGGCTTCACCTCTTCTTTCGGAACGGAGCCATCGGAGCCGATCTTCAAGGTCATCCAGACTGTCAGACCATGACCTAGAGAGAGTGGTCAGCAGATTACTTAAGTCACAGGTACTGGCCCAAATGTTACATAGTCCATCTCAACAGACGACTATTGGTCCACACCCCGTTACAGTTCCTCCTTCAACTCTACCCCAGAGCTTGGAGTTGGAGTCTTCGGGAATGGTTACTGCTATGGCTGGAGGATGGATACCCCCTTCTGTTCCTTCAGCCTCTACTCTTATCTCCTCTTCGAGACCTTCCTTAGAGGGATTCGGTGGTCGGGCTTCCATGGTCTCCTCCGAGGGGGTGAGTGGCATCGGACCCTTGTCCGAACCCGCTCTTCCCCTTGGAGCCTCGGCCTTGGTGAGCTCGGCTCCGACATCTGCCTCGGAGACTTCACTTTCGGTGGTCCCTGGAGTTCCTAGTTCTTCGGAACGGGTTCTCTCGGACCTGCCTGGGAGGGGAGCATTCGAGGTGATGAAGAGTGTGCTGGCCACTGGTATCAGTCAGCAGTCTGTTCCCGTAGCTCCTCCCTCTATAGTACCTGTTGACATCTCTGCCACTTCTCTTGCTACAGGACCCAGAGATCCTCCGCCTCAGGTTTCCCCATTGGGAATTTCCCTCTTCCGAGGATTCTCCTGATGTTTCGGGAGATCCTCCTAGGAAGAGGACTTGTAAGAGGAAACATGTAGACTCCCCCGAGTCTGTCACTTCGGATACTGACTTTGATGAGTCAGAGGGATCCCCTAGATCCCCCTCTGAGGATGTCTCCTTCTCAGACATCCTAGAACTTCTAAAACAGAGGGGAAACTGGCCCACCAACAATCCCTCTGAGGATGAGTCAGTATACCTAGAGGTGTTTGGATCTTGGCCCTCCACCTCCTGGGTGTCTCCGCCTTTCGACCCCCTTATGCAGGTTATTGCACGAAAGGCGTGGGCAGCTCCTGACTCTGTAGAGCCAGTCCCTAGGAGGCCTTCAAAATTTATCACTGCCCCGTGTGACAAGCAATTCCTCACTAAGGGTGTCCCTGCTGATGCCATGGTGGTGGCTGCGGCCACCAAAAAGGAACTTGCAGATCCTTCCGTGCCCGCCCATCCTCCTAATAAGGACTCTAGGACCATGGATAGGTACGGTAAGCGGATGTTTTCCTCAGCGACCTTTGCTATGCGTTCGCTGAATTACCTATGTCACTTCACCAGACTCCAGAGGGATATCCTTAAGGAGCTGGGTGAAGTAGTTCAGGATCCTACAGCTGCAGGGGCTCAAGAAAAAATTGCTTCGCAGCTAGGAACCCTCAATTCCATTGCAAACTCCTCCATGCGGCTAATATCTTACGCTGCTGATGGAGCGAGTAGAGCCGCAGGTACAGGTGAGGCTCTTAGACGCCAAGCCTGGATGTGGCTATGTGATTTTGCGGATCCCTTTAAGGCGTCCTTCACAAATTCTCCCTTTGATGGGTCAGCTTTGTTTGGCCCTCAGGTGAAGGAAACCTTGACCAGGTGCGAACAGGACGGCAAGACTCTTTCTGCTGTAGGAGTCCGTTTTTCCACCCCTTCTAGACCTTATCCCAAAGGACAGAAAGGTGGGAAGATGTGGTTCCAGAAATCCCAAGGAGTCACGCCGATTCACGTGGTCAGTTTACCCCTAGAGGCAGAGGGGTAACAACAACAGACGCGCTCTAGAGGCAGAGGGGTCCAAAACCAGGGAAACAGAGAGCCTCTCTCTGACAAGCCCTTTCAGCATCCCTGAGATGTTGCCCGGCTGTCCCTCCTTGGAGGCAGTCGGGGGAAGATTATCACTGTACCCAGAAGCCTGGCATTCCCTCACTCAAGACACATGGGTACAGTCGATCATATCCAAGGGTTACATAATTCCTTTCGAGGACAGTCCCTTCCCTCAAGTTCCCTTCCAGATGTACCACCCGGTCTAAGGGAAATTGCAGAGTTAGAAGTCTCAAAACTACTGCAAAGAAGAGCCATTCAGCCAGTTACAACAGACCATTCAGAGGCCGGAATCTACTCAAGGTTCTTTTGGTCCCCAAAAGACGGGAGACTGGAGACCAATATTGATCTCAGCAGACTCAACAAGTCTGTCAAGAAGACAAGATTCGAATGGTCACTCTTCAGTCAATTCTGCCCTTCTTACAGAAGGACAACTGGATGTGCTCAATAGATCTTCAGGATGCGTACTATCACATCAAGATTCACAGACGCTCCAGGAGATTTCTCCGCTTTTGGCTGGGGTCCAGTCATTTCCAGTTCAGAGCCCTGCCCTTTGGTCTCACTACAGCCCCCAGAGTGTTCACCAAATGCATGGCAGTGGTCACGGCTCACCTGAGACGTCAAGGATTCCAGGTGTTTCCGTATCTCGACGACTGGCTCCTGTAAGCCACCACCAGGCATCAGCTTATACAAGCCAGGGATTACACAATAAACCTTTGTTTTCATTTGGGCATCTCGATCAACTTCGAAAAGTCATCCTTATCGCCCTGCCAGTCTATTACCTTCATAGGCTAAATTTAAACACTGTTCGGATGTCAGCTACCCTTACAGATCAAAGAGTTTCAGACATTCAGAGTCATGTCAGAATCATTCTGGCCAACAAGAAAGTACAGGCCAGAATGGTTCTAAAGGTTTTAGGTCTCATGGCTGCGGCCATTACTCTTCTTCCCCTGGCTCGATTCTACATGCCTTCTTCAGTGGATGCTGTTCACACAATGGTCATACCAACAACTTCCAATGCGCCACCAGATTCTGGTGACACAGACATGCAAAGAGCATCTTGCTTGGTGGATCACATCTCCTCAGGTTCACCAAGGCAGGTACTTTGTACCCCCATCCCCGATAGCCACTGTCACCACGGATGCCTCCCTGATCGGGTGGGGGGGTCATTATCAGGGCAGAATGGTTCATGGGACGTGGCAGCCATTCGAGTACCATCTGCACATAAATGTCCTGGAGATGAGAGCAGTGCTTTTAACGTTGCAAGCCCTCAACGACTTTCTTCCCGTAGGGACAATTGCAGTCCACACAGACAACATGTCTGTAGTTTGGTATATCAACAAACAGGGCGGAACCAAGTCCTACCCCTTGTGTCGAGAAGCGCTCAGACTATGGCAATGGGCGATCTCCTCTCATCGGTTTCTGGTAGCAACGCATATCCCTGGGAAAACCAACATTGTAGCGGACAGATTGAGCAGAGCTATTCTCATGCCTCACGAGTGGTCTCTCAAGCAATCTATAGCGGAAGAGATTTTTCTGGAATGGGGTCGCCCATGCTGCGATCTTTTTGCTACTCCCCAAAACAGCAAATGTCCAGACTTCTTCTGCCTCTTCCCTCCATCAGGCCATCCCCCCAGAGACGCTCTGACCCAGGATTGGCCCCAGGGACTTCTTTATGCCTTCCCTCCATTTCCTCTGATCCCTCAGGTTATCCAGAAAGCTACCGCTTTGAGAGCCAAATTGATTCTCATTGCCCCTTACTGGCCTCGACAAGTTTGGTTTCCGTTCCTCCATCATCACCTTTTGGTGCAGCCGTGGCATCTGGACCCAGTGCCAGATCTTCTGATTCACCAATCGGGTCAGCTGCACCGGTCAATTCCTTCTCTCAACCTCACAGCATGGTTGCTCCACTTCCTTCCTTAGCCAGGCTTCCTTTGATCTCTAACCCAGTTAGAGACATCATAGTAACGCTAAAATCCTCTACCAGGAGGATTTATACAAGCAAATGGAAACGCTTTCTCTTATTGGGCTAAGGCCAAGAATATTGATCCTTTTACTGCCCCTGTTCAGGCAGTCCTGGACTTCTTAGCAGAGATTTTTCATGCAGGCTCCTCTTCTTCCACAGTCAGAGTTCAATTGGCTGCTATTTCCAATTTTCATGTCGGTATAGCAGATCATAATATTATGTCCCATAGGCTCTGCAGGGCCTTCTTGAAAGGAATTTTCCTACTAAAGCCTCCAATCAGGAATCCTCCTCCTCAGTGGGATCTAAATTTAGTGCTGACATCCTTGATTCTTCCCCCCTTCGAGCCAGCTGTTTCTTGTTCCCTGAAATATCTTTCTTGGAAAACTTTATTCCTAGTGGCCATTACATCTGCCAGGAGGGTGTCTGAACTTCATGCTCTTTCGGTTCGACCCCCCTATTTGGTTTTTCACAAAGACAGAGTATCTTTGAGAACTAACCCAACCTTTTTGCCTAAGGTCGCTTCAAAGAACAATTTGAATCAATCCATTGATCTCCTGTATTTTTCCCTAACTATTCAGATAGAGCTGAACAAAAGCTACATTATCTTGATGTCCACCGTCAACTTAGATATTATTTGGACAGAACAAAAAATTTAGAAAATCTGATCAACTTTTTGTTTCCTATGCGGATAATAAAAAAGGCCTTCCTGTTTCTAAAGTGACCTTGTCCAGATGGCTTTCTTCGGTCATCTCTGAAATTTATACTCAGGGGAAAACAGCTGTGCTCAAAACCTAAAGCACATTCAACTAGGAGCTTAGCTACTTCTACAGCTTTTCAAGCTAGACTTCCTTTAGACACTATTTGTGCAGCGGCCACTTGGGCCACTCCTCACACTTTTGTTTCCCATTACAAATTGGACTTGGCCTTCAGGGACAGAGCCAGTTTTGACTCTACAGTCCTCAAGAGTTTGTTCCATTGAGCCACCCAGGATAGAGGTGCTAGGGACGCGGTCCCATCAAGCAAGAATGAAGGCGAGATTGACAACTTAACATTAAGAAGTTATGTACCTACCATAACGCTCCATGTTAGTTGTCTTCTCGCCTTCTTTCTTGCGATCCTCCCTCCTTCCCCCTGGCCTGGACAGACCTTGTTATAAGAAACTGTTATGCTGAAGACCATTCAGACCTGGTCCTTCTTCCATCTGTAAGTTTTCTTTCTTCCTTTTGGAAGTATTTTATGCTTGGTGCTGTTGCCCTTTGTCATCAAACGAGATCTGGGTACTTACCGCCTTGCATCATGGGATATGGGGCTGCCTCGAGCTGGTAAAAGTGACTCTCTAGCTTAGCAAGTGCCGAGTCGGAGCCGAGGGATCGGCTCCGAACCATCAAGCAAGAAAGAAGGCGAGAGAAGACAACTAACATCGAACGTTATGGTAGGTACATAACTTCTTATTCTATTTCATTTCTATCCACTGTTTCTTGGTGATCACAGCTCTTCCCTATTTTGCTGTTCAGCAGAATGAATGGTTGTTCTTCTCAATCCCCTCCCATTAGGGCACAGCTGTGGGGAAGCAAAGCTCGACTGACCAAACAAAGTCAACCTTGGGTAAATCAAGCATTACCCACATGCAGCCGTAGGTTATTGCTGTTATACAATGACATTATTTAAGAAAAAAGTTAGTTACTTTTCGGAAATTATATCCTTGTATAACGGCATTATGCTGCTCTTCTGCGTTTTTCCCCAATATCCTGGGACTTTTCTTATGTACTGGGGATGTGTACGGGACTTTCATTCCCATGCTTACACAGTGCATCAGTGATATATAAAGGAAGCAATGAAGAAAGGAAGATCTCTGTTGCTTTTTTTTTTAATTAAAAAAAAAGTAATCAGGAGATTTTCAACATAGGAGAGAGGTGGGAGAGAGAAAATGAAAGGATAATCAGGTATGTTTCTCTAGTTTTGCATAACCTACCTGATTATCCTTTTATTTTTCTTTGTCCTGTCTGTCTCGTTCTTTTGAATTCACAGTTTTTTAAAAGTTTATTTTAAATAAATAAATAAATAAAATAGAGCTGTAACATATATTAATAGAAGAAAGTCTGGGTGACCAGACTGTTTTCCATTGCTATATGCTCGATTTACAACGGGCACACATGTTGGGCTGACCAGTCAACATGCTCATTCTTAAATGTTAATGGTCAAGTCATTGTATAATAGGTTTTAATGCCCCCTGTTGTAAAATGGGCAAAGAATGTACCTCTGGCTTTGTTACTGTCTCTATTATGTTCTTCTTGCACGAGCAGTCAAGAGTGCTTCATCTCACTACCCCACAATACAAGATGTCACCTGCAGAAAAGTTTCCTGCAAAAGTAAATTAATTTAAATTCTATTGTGTTTATTTTTTCCTCAATGAAGTTTGTCTTCTATAGTTGTGATTGGCAAATTGTCTAAATCATTTAATAAACATGATTATGATACAGAAAACTCCACATGCACTGTTTCTTCTGTTTAGGCCATACTAACTCTGAAGAATGTGAATATGGTGATGAGAAATTCAAGAAACGTTGCTATTGTATGTTGTGTTTTCTTGCTAAGAAAATAAATCAGATAATACAGCAAATCTGCATAGTCAAAAAAGGTTAAGATACTTCTTTAGAAAAGGGCAAAATACACAATTAAGGTCTCATCCCTTACAGATTCTGAGACTTCTTCCATTCTTCCTCTGTAGAGGCCGATGCATCTTTTTTAAGGGCTCTGAGTAACAGGGAAAAAAAGTTGCTTTCTGTGGTGGTGGAGGAGCCTCATTTGGCTCCTGCATCAAGTACGTCATTCCGGGAGCTGTGTAAGAATATCTCTCCCGATTCACTCCATACACTGTTCTTTGGACTTGTCACCACAGGCATCTTTTCTTGGCAAATTTTGCAATCTCCTTCAGTCCTGAGCTTTTCCCTGTCTCCTTAAATGCACTGCCACTTCTACAAGCAATACACAAATCTTTTACAGCTGAAGGAACTTCAGCTTTAAAAGTAATTTTGACAATAATGTGATAGATGAGGCATTATCTTCCGACAAATTGTTGCTCTAAATACATCTTCTGATTGTTTTGTACCAGGAGTGTAACTTTTTTTTCAAATTAAAAAAAGTTATTTTCTGTCTCTGTTCCTCCATATCTCATCGCTTTTTCTTGTCCTCTCTTTCTATAACAAATTTTTTCACAAGCAAAATTTATACTAATCATAATAATAATTCTTACAGTTATTCATTGGCAATTGAATGTTTTTCTGCATTTTTGATTGACTTTTCTTTTTGACCTTCCTTTGCAGTTTTCTTGTTTGCTTGTAGTGCTGTTACTTACAGTATTTAAGACAGTCAATAGCTTACTAGGTCATTCTTGTTAGTGTATTTGCAAGTTGTTGTAAAATGGGCAAAGAATGTACCTCTGGCTTTATAAAATGTAAAAAAATATGGAGACAAGAATCCACTCCAGGACCCATACAACCTGTGTGTGGTTTGCCTCAGGCCAAAATACTTTAATGCTGACTTCTATTTGTTAAAAAAAAAAAAAAAAAAAAGTAATTTGTCAGTGCATGCTGTTAGACCACAACCTTTTTGGATTCTACTCTGAGTTGTGTTTTCACTTTGATAGTATTGAGGCTGACCATGGATCCTTTGCTGTTTCCTTTAGCAATAGCTGTGAGTTCTACAGTGATGTCTACCCTCAGCACTGGTGAAATCACTGCCATCTCTTTTGACACCTAGAATGACTAGCATCATGGTTGTTGGCTCCAGAGTGCTTGGTACCTTGGTGCCAAAGACCCACTTGTTAATGTCAGCCCCAAGCCAGGTGCCAGGGACAGTTAGCAGTGTGGCTTGGCATTGATCTCAGTGTTGGTATGAACCTTGGCCATGACACCCTTGGTGATGACATTCTTGTTGGCCAACTGTTGAGATGGAAGAGATCATACATGGAAAACCTCAAGGTTTCTAGCAATGGAACAGGCACCTACCATAATAACCCCATCCCTGCACACCAGCTAGCATGGTTCTTTTAGCCATTCATTTTACTTCCAACTGGACCTTGGATTAAACTGACCATTTGGTGTCTGTAATGTTTTTCTTGGAAGATGACTTTTGGTGTCCATCACTTCTGCCCATAGGATCTCTAGGGAGGCTGTAGGGCTTTAACTACGGGGACTCTTATTTTGTGAGTAGATAAGATAAGATTCCTTTATTGTCATTGCACAAGTACAACAAAATGTGTAGCAGTCCTTCTAAGGTGAATTCACATAATGAATGTGAATAAATAAGAAAATACAATACCAAACAATACAATATAATGCAATGCAATGCAGTAAACGGCTAAGTTATTGGACTTGTTATATTGCACATGAAAGGAATAAAGTAAGGTTCACAGGAATGTAAACATATACCTTATAGTGCAAATGACTATTATCTGTACTCAATGTGAGTATTTAGCAGTGTTCAGTTCACTTATAGTTCTGGGATAGAAACTGTTCTTAAGTCCATTTGTTCGAGATGGAATGGATCTGAACCATCTGCCAGAAGGCAGCAGCTCAAACAGGTGATGTCCAGGGTGGGAAGGGTCTTTCAAGATTTTGCTTGCTTTGCTGAGACAGCAAGAGCTGACAAGTTTCTCCAGAGAGGGCAGTGAGCAGCCAATGATTTTCTGGGCAGAGTTAATGAATCTTTGAAGGGCCTTCCTGTCTGCCGCTAAGCTGTTGGCATACCACATGGAAATGCATATGTTAGCACACTTTCAACAAAACAGCAGTAAAAAGACACCAGTAGCTTCTTCTGCAGGTTGTTTTTCCAGAGGATCCTCAGGAAATGAAGTCTCTGCCTGCCTTCTTGACTGCTTCTGTGATATTTATGGAGCAAGAGAGATCTTCTACCACATGTACACCTAGAAACTTGAAGGCAAGAACCCTTTCCACACAATCTCCATTGATGTATATTGGTTTGTGATCTGTGCTGTGCATCCAGAAATCTATTATGAGTTATTTTGTTTTGGCAGCATTCAGGGTAAGTTTCTTTTCAATACACTGTGCAGCTAGTCTTTGAACTTCATCTCTATATGCTGCCTCGTGTCCTCCTAAAATAAGTCCAACCACTTAATGATGGTATTAGAAGAATGCGAGGGGTCACAGTCGTGGGTGTAAAGAGCATACAGAAGGGAGCTCAGTACATAGCGTTGTGGGACATGGGTGTTTAGCCTGAGAGTGCAAGAAAGGTGCAGGCCTAGTCTGACCATCTGAGGACAGTTAGTCAAAAAGTCTTAATCCAACAGCAGGAAGATTCTGAATGTCCTAGGCCAGCGAGTTTAGTGACCAGTCTGTCCAGTATAACTTTGTTAAAGGCTGAACTAAAGTCTACAAAGCATCCTCACATAGTCCCCCTGCTGCTCAAGATGGCAAAGTACAGTGTGTAAGGCAGCGGAGATGGCATCTTCTGTAGATCTGTTTGCCCTGTAAGCATACTGGTGTATATTCAAGATAACTAGGAGACTGTCCTTGATGTGTCGCAGAACCAGTTGTTCAAAACACCTCTTGATGACCGGAGTTAGTGCCACTGGACAGTAGTCATTGAGACTACTGATGACAAGTTTCTTTGGCAGTGGAATAATCATAGTTGACTTCAGACAAGACAGAATAGTAGACTTAGACAGAGACAGGTTGAAGATCTTTGTGATGACCCCACACAGTTGGTCTGTGCATTCTTTCAGCACCCATCCCATCACACCATCAGGGACAGCAGCCTTTCTTGGATTAACTGATTTGAGCACGCGTTTTGCATCATGCTGCTCAACTGTGAAGGTGTGGTTGTAGGAGGCTGGTATAGATGAGGTGAGACTGCTGTGCCCTATTTGCTGAGGCCTGTGCATGACTGTCTCTGCTGTTTCCACCTCAAAAATGGGTGAAGAAATCGCGGCACCTCCATCAACAGCCATATACAGTTGCTGGCTTTTTGGTTGGTGATGTGCTGAATACCTTGCCATAGTCGTTGTGAGTCCTTGTTGGTGATATGGTCTTCTGTCTTCCTTTTATAGGCTGCTTTAGCCTCTCTGATAGTTCTCTTTTGGTTGGACCTAGCCATGCTGTAAAGGGCTCTGTTTCCAGACCTGAAGGCTGCATTGTGGTGCTTGAGAAGAGATCTGACCTTCTTCATCATCCAAGGCTTCTGATTAGGGTACACACGAATGTGCTTGCTAACAGTGACATTGTCAACACAGGTTTTCATGTAACAGAATACCATTGATATGTACTGTTCCAGATCCTGAGCCTCAAGTATGTCCCAGTTAGTTCTTTTACAGCAGTTCTGTAGTTGTGCACCTTCAAGCCATATTTTAAAATCTTTGTAGTAATCTGGTCTTCTTTTCTAACAGGAGTGTATGCTGGAGTCAAGAGTATGGACAAATGGTCTGACTGGCCTAGATGAGGCAGTTGTTTTGCCCTATAGCCATCCTCTGTATTTGAGTAGGCCTTGTCCAGTGTATTTTTCTCCTTGGCTGCACATTTCAAGTGTTGATGAAATTTGGGGAGAAATGACTTTAAGTCCATTTGATTGAAATCACCAGCTATGATACAAACAGCAAGTAGTAAGTGTTTCTTGACAGTAACCAGATTTTCTTCTAAAAGTGGCCTTATCACTGTCCTTATTCCAGTCCACTTATTACCATGATTTCTTTCCAGGGCAGAAAAAGTCCCTCATATCTTTTAACATACCATAAACAATGGTTCTGTCTGAAGGAGGTCCTTGAGTTTAGGAGGATAGATTAGGGTGGGAGGATGGCCTGATGGTTAAGGTGTTTTCCTTACAAACACAAGGTGCAGGGTTTGAGTCTCACAAGGGATAATTGGCTAGGCTTAAAATGGCTTGCAAGGGCAATTAGCCTAGTAATAATCTATGAATCTATGAAAAGTTAGGTTGTTAGTCTTCTGTACCCTGAATAGCAAGGGACTTGCAGTGATTGGCCAAGTTACATCCAAGTTGATTGCTAATTTCATTGTTTTTTAGTTCTAGACAGTGGACCATGCTTTAGGAAATACTGCTGTCAAGCCTTACTATATCAGGAGTTTTATTACTTCCAGTGCTTGCTGCAGGAATATGTTAATTGCAGACATTTGTGTCATGTCCCCTTTGTCACTGATTCATGTGTTTAACAAATTTTAATTCTTTGGCCAATGTTTCAGAAGCAAGGCTTCTATGACACCTCAGTGCTTCAGGACATAGATTTCTTTGCCCTTCATCCTTCTCCTAGCTCTGTCCTTCCAATGAAAGTTAATTTTATTCTGATTGCGATTCTTCTCAGCAGTTACACACTGCAGAGAGTTTTTAAAGTCAGCTGTAATAAAAGTGTATTCAAAATATCAATTGATCTGCAAGAAGGCTCTCTGCTGTGGGTGACTGCCATCTTTCCACTGTCTTCCTTTGTTTGGAGAGCATCTCCATCTAGCATTAACAGATACAGTTTCCATAAGATTGATAAGTATAAAATGTGCTAATTACCAGCTTAATACATTTCAGAGTCACAGATGACTTACACAATACAGTATAGAATGCGCGCACAAGTGCACGCACAAACACACATACACACACACACACACACACACACACACACACACACACACACACACACACACACACACACACACACACACACACACACACACAACACCTTCACTCAGTTTGGAAGAATGTTAGTTCACTTTTGATATGCTTGATGTGTAAGAAGAAAATTGGAATACCCTGCAAAAATCTTTGTGGATATAAGGATGTGCAGATTTCCACAGAAAGCACCCCAGCTGAGAACTGTACTGGCCATACATGTCAAGCAGAGCACTTCCTTGGCCCTCTTCAAAAGGAACCTTGGTGATTGGATGGGAGAAAGGAAATTCACCCCAGGGATCACATCAATCACTGTGCTAGACAGGGGTCCAGGGAAGTAAATAGTGTGGGAAGAAATAGCCAGGGAATTCTTATGGCTAGACTTGTATAGGCCCTAGGGCCGATAGCCTAGTACCAACCTATGAACCTATGGAAGACCACTCAATGTGAGACTGTAAGGCTAACCACTGTACCATTGCATTGTTCTGTGAAATTTTATATTCTTGTCTACTGCCTTTCTGGTTTTGTTTGCACATAGCAGTATTCTACCATCACCCAGAATGATGCCCAATACAAACAGAAAATGATTGATTTTAACAATTGGCTTAGTTTCTGGTGTCATTCCAAGTGCATCCAGACCTGACAGCCTGGGATGACATGATTGACAAACCATGATGCTTTGCCAGAGATGGCCTGCATTTGTCTCCCTTAGGATTCAGGCTCCTGGCAAAGGCTCTTAACTCCCCCATAGTGCCTCTTTCAGCAATGCCATGAGGTCAAAACTACCAACATGAAAATTTCATCAAAACGTAAATTAAAGGTCATGCTGCTAAACGCTAGGAGTCTAAACATGAAACTGCACTCATTGCAAGCATTCTTAACCCTGGAAGATGCTGACATTTGCACAGTCACAGAAACCTGGTTCAAAGCTGCGGACAGCACCCCAGCCATACCAGATTACTCATCCTATCATACATTCAGACCCCAAACCATGGGCAGCAAAGCAAAAGGAGGTGGAGTTGCAATGTATACAAAAGACATGCACACCTCCAGGCTGATCAAACAGTATGATGCACAGGAGACACTCCAGGTGCAGTTAACAATTGAAAAGATCCCTATTCAAATCATAGCTAGCTACCTGCCCATCCTTGACTCAAGATGCCCACTCCACCTATTTGGACCTCTTCGAATCTATCAAGATTCAACCGTTTACCCTGATCCTGGACGACTTTAACTATCCAACCATAGAATAAAAGAAATACTCATGCGAAAACACAAATGCCCAGAGATTCCTTGATTTCATCAATGCAAATGCCTTGAGCCAGTTGGTTGACACCCCCACAAGAGGTGAAAATATCTTGGACTTGGTATTAAACAACATGAGTAACCACTGCAGCATCCCTACAGTGTTATCATCCATGGTAAGTTCTGACCACAAAGCAATCACTTTTGAAGTCACCATCTCCCCTAACCCCCCCCACCCCCCCGCGAGGTAGGGCCAAATAAAAAAACTTCTCCAAAGTTGATTACAACCTCCTGAGGGGAGGTATAAACAGCTTCACAGCCCCCTCCCTCTCCATAGGAACTGGCACATATGTCCAAACCTACACCAAAGTACTATACGAGCATTTATATAGCTGCATGGAATCAGGAATACCTGACAGGAAGAAATCCTCCTCCTCAAGGAAGACTAAACCTGTGTGGTGGACATCTGCAATAAATAAAGTCTATAATAAAAGGACAAAATTGCTGTCTAGGACCAAGAAGGAGCAGGTGCCTAATTGGAAGCAATCTCTCCTTAGCCTGAACAGGCATATAAGAGCACTAGTGAAATCCTCCAAAGCAAACTTTAAGTACAAACTGGGCACATCTACTAAAGATGATCATAAGACCTCCTTCACATATGTCCACAGTCGAAAAGGAAGCACCCAGATCTGCTCAGAACTGGTGGTCAAGGACACCACATACACAGATGCCCTAGATATAGCCAACCTGCTAGCAGACAGGTTCAGTGGAAACTTCACCCCTCTGTCCCCCTATCAGTAAATTAGGACATTCCCAGCACCTGCTCCCCTCCCCTTATCTCTAGGGAGCAAATCATCACTGGCATTTCAAAGGCAAAAAATACAGCCTCCTTGCGACCCGATAACATCCCAGGATGCATCCTACATGAACTCAGGCAGGAACTTGCAGCACCATTAGGCACCCTATTCAACCAAAGCCTGAGTACCGGCTTTGTCCCAGCTGAGTGGAGGACAGCCACTGTCATCCCTTTGCACAAAGGTGGAGCATCCACCGATCCAGGAAATTATAGACCTATCAGCCTAACGAGCCTGATCTGCAAGGGCATAGAGCGGATTATCTTGGTCCTCATTAACAAGGACATTGGCAACCTCCAAACACTTGAACACACACAGTTTGGTTTTGTCAAGGGGATGTCATGCCTGTTAAATTTCTTTGACTTATTTGAGATAGTCACCAAAGCCATGAATGAGGGGAAGATGGTGCACACTGCCTACCTTGACCTGGCCAAAGCCTTTGATACTATTCCCCATTCAGGTATAATAGATAAACTATCTCAACTAGGCATCAATCCATATTTTACTAGATGGGGAGCAAACTGGCTCACTGATAGAACCCACCTAGTCAAAAAAAGGGAAGTCACCTTAAGCAAGTAGACTCATAACGAAAGTTGTATCCCAGGGATCGGTTTTGGGGCCTCCATTGTTTGGGATATACTTTTCTGAGGTGCTGGCCAAAACCAGTGGGCTATGGATGACCAAGTTTGCAGATGACTGCAAGCTGGGTGCTGTCATCAATTCCCCTACTGATTTGGACATCCTCCAAGAGGGTCTTACCCAAACAAATGACTGGTACCAGAAACATGGCGGCCTCAAACTGAATGCCAAAAAATGCATCATCATCCCCTTTGCGGAGAGTGATGTCCCCACAAATTATCACATTACTAATAAGGTCCTAAGCACACAATCAGTCATGAGGGACTTGGGCACTCAGATTGATAGCAAACTGACTTTTTACCACCATAGTGCCTCCATTGTACGAAAAGCTTTCTACATGGTCAACCTCATTAGTAAAAGTATCTCATCCAGGGACAAGGGGGTCATAACATCCCTGTATTCTTTCCTTATAAGACCCGTTATTGAGTACTATGCCCCTTTCGGCATGTACCTCACAAACCACATGCAGCAGCTGGAGAGACCACAGAGGTTCCTCACCAGGAGAATCCAGGGCCGCAAACATCTATCCTGCACAGATAGATTAAAGGCCCTGTCCCTCTACTCAGTCTCCTACAGACTCCTCAGAGGTGACCTCTGTCTGGAATACAAAGCAATCTCGCACCCTGCCTTCATGGGACTGCTGCATACCCACAGGTCAAGCTCCATTCGAGTAACCCGCATGTGCGACCTCAGCCTGGTCTGTGACATCAATAGGACTTGTTGGGAGGACAGATTTGTGTCCCAGAGACTCCCACTTTTGTGGAATAGACTGCCTCTCCACGTCAAGCAGAGTGCCTCATTAACCCTTTTTAAGAGCAAACTGGGTAACTGGATGGGGAACAGAAGATACACCCCTGGGATTCCACCTGTGTCCCTGCTGGAGAGGGGTATCAGGTGCTGATTTGTTGGAACATGGGCTAAATTCTTGGCTAGGCTTGTAAGGGCCTCAGGGCCAATAGCCTAGTAACTTCCTATGATCCTATGTATGTTAAACTGTTAAGCTGTGTTCTGAACATGCCTTTCTAACCTGGCTGTTAGCACCATGCCATGCAACTGGCAGGAGGTATTCACAACCTCAACTGCAGGAAGGAACTAAAGAATTTTTAGAAGGAATTGGGGATATCTGTAGATGAAATCAGTAGCATTGTAAAGACAATGTTACCCTAGACAGTTTATCCAAAAAAAGACTGAGCTGAGAGTTGCAATTGATTTGTCAAACTTGTTTATGAGTATATACCCAGGTACATGACAAGACACAAATGCAGCACGACCATTTGACTTAAAATTGTGAAAAACATCTAAGTAAAAGCAGTTTCTAAGATTTCATACTAACATTATTTAGTGCTGTCAGAGACTAAAATAAAGTATAATGGAAATTTCATTTTTTATGTTTTTTCTTGAACTGATTGTTACTTTTTGCATGCTTTGCTATATTGTGATGTTTTGTGATATTAACATACTGTAATTGTATCTTCTAGGAAAGAGCATCGCAAACTGAACCTCCACCAAGAGCATCTTTTTCTGCTACAGCAAATCAGGTAACCCCTTGGAAGGGTTTAAATAATGTTTTTGGGCCAGCAGTGTGATCTTGAGCATATAAATGCTCCTTCTCATTATGATAGCCATTTTTCTTTAAAAGTGATTCTTTTCTGTAAATGTTGGTTATTTCTATCGTTGTTATAGATAGTTGTGGTTGAGTTTGTGTTTTGCTTGTTATTCATTAGTTTCTGTCATTGTTATTTTTCTCAGCACCTTCTTCATGTTTCATAAACATAACGCTTTCCTTCTACTTAGCATTGTAGTTTAGTATAGCATATGTGTGCAGTGTTAAGCTTAAATAAGTATAGTACGTATGGCAAACATCATATGTATAATAGTGTGTATATATATATATATATATATATATATATATATATATATATATATATATATATATATGGGTCCCCTACGAAATCCCAAATGTACAAAACCCTGACGCCCAAAATACCGAGACGAAAAGCCCGAAACCCCACATAACGAAAGACCAGAAGCGCGAAATTCAAAATCCCGATGTTAAGGGATTTTGAGTTAGCGCTTCTGGTGTTGCGATTCAGGTAAGTGTGTGTTTGTAAGTGTGTTTGTGAGGGGCTTTAGTGTGTGTAAGTGTGTGTTGTGACTGTGGTGTGTATGTGTGTGTGTGTGTGAAGGACTGTAATGTGTGGGTGTGAGTTTGCCTTGTGTATAGGTTTGTGCGATCTCTGAGTTAGAATAATAAAGAGGGGTGTGGGGGGTGCAGGTGGGTGAAGTCACCCTGCTTATCTTTAGTGTAGGGTGGTTTGTTTGGTTATGGGGGGAGGGTGTGTGTATGTTTGTGTGTGCTGTATGTATGTTTGTGTGTGCTGTATGTATGTATTAGTTTCGAGATTTTGAATTTCGCACTTTCAATGTTTCAGTAAGGTGGGGTTTTGGGCTTTTCGTCTCGGTATTTTGGGCGTCAGGGTTCTGTGCATTTGGGATTTTGTAGGGGACCCATTTTATATATATATATATATATATATAGATAGATACGTATATATGTGTATATATATATATATATATATATATATATATATATATATATATAGATATATATATATGTGTATATATATATATATATATATATATATATAGATGCGTATATATATATATATATATATATATAGATATATAGATGCGTATATATGTATATATATATATATATATATATATAGATACGTATATATGTATATATATATATATATATATAGATATATGTATATATATATATATATATATATATATGTATATATATATATATATATATATATATATATATATATATATAGATATGTTTATATATTAAATCCACTTAGATAGAGATTTTTACTTTTATGAAACTTTAGTTTGCTATTCTTGTGTGTTACACTTGTTTTACCAAGTTTTACTACTCTCGAGAAGATGGAAAAGCAGACCATCTTCAAAAATGCACCATGTGTGGTCATAAAGATCCCCTTTAAGACTTTCACAACCTGTGTGTTCTGTGTTTTAGGAGATTCTCATCTGTCTGTTTCCTCTGAAATCTGTGCTTCCTTTGAACACAGATCCTTGGTGGATAGGAAGAACAAACTGATTGTGAAATGCCTCCTTCTGCTGGATTCAGGAGTAGCTAAAGTCAAAAAATCCTCAGACAAACACTTGATGCTTAAGAATCAGGATTCAAAGAAGAGACCAAGCAACTCCGTGGTTCTGCTCGCAGCTTCAAATGTACCTGGATTCAAACAGCATTCAAACAGCATAGGGCTTGAATGCTTACATATGCTGTTCTGGATCAGGAGTTTATGGCTCCAATAACTATACATGATTCTCCAAAGAAATCTGGTTCAGACTTATTAGACCATCCTCCTTCAAGATCTCCCTCAGCTTTTGCCATGCAGTCTTTCAGGTCATAATAGGAGTACCTCAGAAGCCGGTTCAGATAGCCTAATGCAGATGTATCTTAAGACCCAGATTTAGATGGGGCCATTCCATCCCCTATGGCTTTGAAGATAGTTGGATCCATCCAAATAGCCCCATTTCTTGCTTTCTTACTGGTCCGTGTCTCAGCTCTGGTAATCTTGGAAGTCTTTGTTTCTCTTGGATCCTGTGGCCCACAGGTCAACTTTCCATGCTTCTTCATCGCCTAGGAATATGATTCCAACTCGCTTGACTCCGCCTTTATCAGATCCATTTGAGTCTCAGACCTGAGGATGCTGATTGATGTCTTTAGATCTGATAGTGGGACCACTGATTTCAGCTCTGTTGCTGGTGTCTGAGATGTCTACCTTTGAGTCTTGTGTGCCAGTTTTCTCATTGGGACCTTCAACCTTCTTGAGTTCAGCAGTCCCGCAACAAAGATCACTTGCAGATCACTAAAGCCAATAACTCTGCTGGTGAAGCACTGTTCTCTTGCGCCATAGTTAAATTATGGAACTCCCTCCCACCCACAATTACCTCCATACCATCATGCACCCACTTCAAAACTTTACTAAAAGCACACCTAAAAACATGCTGGCTATGCCCTTGCAACTCCCACTCTTAATATCACCCTCCCAATCCAACCACTACCTTTCTTTCCACTCCACTAACTACCTTGATTATAGCAAGCTCAGATGCTCATAAGCCTAGTACTTATTATGCAGCAGGAACTTCTTATTGTAACATTTGTTAATGTCTGTTATGTACTTCACAGATAAAGATTCTAGTTGTCTACTGATGTACTATGTTCTTCATCTGTAAATATGTTGTAAGTAATTGCTATGTAAATTGTTAAGCCCTATGTAATCCAATGTAACTACTGTCTGTTTGTTTTAACTGTGGAGCGTTTCTCCCTGGGCCTCTGCTGAAAATTGACCTACGTCCAGTCGGACACTCCCGGTCAACAAATATAAATAAATAAATAGTGGTATCTGGTTCTCTGAAGGGACGGTTCACTCTGTCAGTGGAATCTGTCTCTGCAGATATGATGCAAGGTGGTTCAGCTTTTCAAGTGTTGGAAGGGTCATTTCTTCACCCAAGAGAGTTGGATACTCACATTCCATCAGAGAAAGTTCCACCCCATGGCCCCCTTGCAGTTTGTTCTTATTCTTGTCAGGCATCCACAAGGCAGAGTCACTCCACTGGCCTCAAACCAGCTGCTGAAATGCAGAGACAGTTCTTTGAAGAGTCAGAGGACACATTCCTTGTCCTTCCAAAAAAAAGGACATAAAAGAGGAAACACCTAGATTCACTATCAGATTACCCTACCTTGGACACTGAGTCAGGAGCTAGAGAGGGATCTCCACAATCCCCTTTGGAAGATGCCTCATTTAGCAAAATATTAGAGCAGATGTGACAGAAGGGATCTTGACATGTCAATTCCCCCTCCCAGGACAAGGGAGTATTGTTTGAAGCCTATGGAACAACACAGTATCTTGGTGGTACCATCTGCCTGCAAGTTAATGGACTTAGTGGGTAGGAGGTCATGGTAGGAGCCTGAAACCTGTGAGGCAATTACTGAAAAACTGGACAAGATTCTCCACCCCAGAACATTAAACAGCATTGGACCAGATCACTGACAGTGGACACCATCATGCGGTGGCAGACACTAAAAAAGGACTTTCTAAAGACTCTACTTCTATCCGTCTCCCCTGTAAGGAATCTAGGACAAAGGATAGGCTAAGGAACTGGATATGCTTTGGGCAACTTTGCACTTACGGTCCTGACCTACACTACACACATGAATAGATTTTAGAGGGATCTCACCCAGCAAGCATTATTTATTCTGAAAAACCCATTGACATCTAAGTCAAATAAACAACTTGGGACCACTTCTACTCCCATAGCCACTAGTACAAACCTCTTCATGTGTCTGATACATAATGCAACTGATGGAGCAGCCAGGGCAGCTGATCTGTTATAACAATGAGAAACCATGTCTGGCTGTGCAGACGACATTAAAGCAAGATGGTAAGACTCTTTCTGCCATAGAAGTTAAGTTTGAGGGTCCCATATGATCTTATAATAGGAAACAAATGGGCCTTGTTCTCTCTGGTTTTGAAAGTTTAGACATCAGTTTGACTCACCTTCAAACATATGCAGCCATAGCAGAGGTAGGCAGTTTAACAGGCTCCGGCCTACATGCCAAGGAGGTCCACAGAATCAGGGCTATTGGGGGTGTTCTCTGACAGGAAACCCCTAAATCCCTGAAGGCATGCCTAACTGTTCCAATCTGTAGGCATTTGGGGTTCAGTTCTCCCTCTACCTAGCCTCTTGATTTGCCATCACGTGAGACAAATGGGTAAGAGGGATCCAAAGCCACTTCACAAAAGGTGTGTTTCTCTTCTTGCCAAAAGAACCATACAGAGATCCCATCAGACCAAACAGAGTCAGGATATTATTTCAGGTTCTTTTTGGTTCCAAAGAAAATCAAGGACCACAGGCCCATATTAGACATCAGCTTACCAAACATTTATGTGAAAAAGACCTGTTTCAGAATGGTCATGATGCAGTTAATTCTACCCTGCCTCAGGGTGAATTGATGTGCTGTGTGGATCTTCAAGATGCTTACCTTCATAAAAAGATAGTGAAAGAGTCCAGGAGATTTCTGTACTTCTGAAGAGGAGCTAGTCATTATCGATTCAGAGCACTACAATTTGGCCTTACTGCAACCCCCAGGGTGTTCACCAAATGCATGTCTGTTGCAGCAGCTCATCTACGACTTCAGGATAAACAATTTTCACATATTTAGACAACTGTCTCCTGGCTGTCCCTTTAATGGACCCTCTTCAGCAGACTTAAGAATTATTTTCTTTGCCTTTGCAACTTCCTAGACATATATGTAAAAGTCCAACATGAACCATATTCTGGGATGTCACTTAGATACCACTTTTTTATTGCCTCTCTCCCTTAAGGCAGAGTTTAGAGCTTGGAATCTGTAGTTTAGCATATCTTACTCAACAACCCTCCTACATCACATTTGGTTCTCAGTGTCTTAGGCTTGATGGCATCTTCATTTCTGATGGTACAATTTGCCTATTTCCACATGAGAATTTTGCGATAGCTCCTTCAAGGTCAGTGGCCACAGAGCTATTACTCTCTTTCCAAGACCAGAATCATTACAGAATCTTGCAAAAGGCATCTTCACTAGTGGTAAGAATCCCCAATGGTTAAGGCAGGAAGACAGTTTGAGTCCTCCCACCAGTAGCAACAGTGACCACAGGTGCAGCCTCCCTTCGGTTGGGGGGGCATTAGGAAGGAAGAATGTTTCAAGGTCTGTGGATGGACAACAAGGAAAATCTTTATACAAATGTGTTGAAGTTGAGAGCAGTCCTGCTAAGGTTGCAGAAACTTCAGGACTACCTTCTACAGGGTGTGGTATCCATCCAAATAGACAAA
This sequence comes from Protopterus annectens, assembly GCF_019279795.1. NCBI lineage: Eukaryota > Metazoa > Chordata > Ceratodontiformes > Protopteridae > Protopterus > Protopterus annectens. Next base: position 754,208,551 of record NC_056726.1, on the reverse strand, counting down.
ATGACAGGAGTTTGGTATATTTACAAACAAGGGGAGACAAGATCATACTGGGAAGTTATGAAGGTTGGGGAATGAGAGATAGCCTCCCACCACTTTCTGGTAGCAAAACACATTCCAGGGGGTACTCAGATGATTTATGGACAGGCTCAGCAGGGATCTCCTAAAGCCTTACAAGTTGTTCCTCAACCCAGTGGCAGCCAGGAAAATTTTCAGACTCAGAGGCACCCCAAATGCAATCTTTTTGCTACCCCACAAAGCACCAAATGCAACAGCTATTTTGCCATGATAACCACATTGGGACAGCCACCAAGGCATATTCTTTTTCAGCTATGCCACCCTCCCTCCCACCACAGGCCACCATACTGAAGGGTCTCCTGTCATGATATTACCTGGTGTCTCCATAGTGTAACCCACATGTTAGGTTGGATGGATTGCATGCATAAAATACAAAACTTATGTACTTACCATAACAATAGATCATTTCATTCTAGTCCATCCAATAACAGAAATCCTCCCACCTTCCTCCATGTTGTAAGGCCTACAAGATTTGCAAGTTTGATGTCATTGGGTCCAAGGTAGCACAGATTAGTGGTGTCTACGTCTTGAGGTGTGAAACTAGATCTAAGTTAATGAGGGGTACAGGTGCATTTTTAGAAGGAAAATTCTTAAAGGGGCTTGAGGCTGGAACACTAATTCTGCTTTGTCAAATCCAATAAGCAGCTCAAGGACTCCTATTGTATTGGACAGAATGGAATGAAATGATCTTTCATAGTGACAAGTACATAACTTTCATATTTTATGAGTGATCTAGAAAGTAACACTGAATTATCAGAAGAGCAAAGAACTCTTAGAATGATGGAACTTATAGATAGCAATTAATATGAGACTTAAATATTTTAAAATGTATATTCCTGTTTTTCATTTTAAATGTGCTGCATCAAATAAAAGTAAAGATGTGATGTTGTCCTATCTTGCCTTCATTCTTAGCAGGTTGCATTTGGATCTGATCCTCAGATCTGACTCAGCCTTATACACCAGCTTGGTCTTTCACTAGCTCATGGCTATCTCCTATCCCATCATGCACTAGGAGAGTTCCCCAGATCTCATTTGCCGCTAAAACAGATATGGCGCTCTTCTCACTGGTTCTGGCTAAGTACAATTTCTTATTCTTTTTGTTTTTAGGAAAATTATGTTTCCCGTAGTGTATTTGTTCTAGGGTGTTTTTTTTTTTTGTACTAATAACAACTTGGATTTACTATTTTTTTTTTGTGCTGCTTTGTGTTAAACTGCTGTTGGCCATTGTTTTTCCATAAGGCCTACTTTCCCCTATTCTGGCTTACAATTAAAAATTAAACAGCCCATTTTTAGTTAGAGGGCTTTCCCTTCCCTTTTTGTGATTCTTACAGGTTAGTTCATTTAAGTTAGAGAACTACCTAGACCCATTTAAGTTAGAGGGCTCCCCCTCCCTTTTTCTCACTCCTCAGGGCATAGCTCGTTTAAGGTGGAGGGGGCTATGCCATCCTCTGCCTTCTCTTAGAATTGGTGTGATTTCTTTGTCATTAGTTGTTTATAATGGTGTGCTGCTGTTGTTAAAAAAAATTGTTCTTGGATATATCTATAGTTTGAGTGTTGGCTATTTCCTTTACTAATTATGTCTTCTAAGGATGCTAAGGATTCTAAACCTTCTCGGTTTAAAAATTGTAAGAAATGTGGACAAAAAATGTCCCTTACTGACAGGCATACAGTTTTTGTCTATTGTTTAGGAGCCATTCATCTCCAAGAGTCTTGTGAAATTTGCCATTCTTTTGGCCACAGGGCTTTCTTAGAATGTAAAAACAAGTTGATTTTAAGAGGCCTTTTAAAAAAAACTCTTCACTGAAGTGACTCAAGAAGGTCTGGGTACTTCAAAGACTGCTCAATTACCTTCTCCAAAGTCTGACAAGTCTATTAAGAGGTCTTCATCTTCCAGCACACAGTCGGAGCCATCTAAAAAACTGCCTAAAGTATTCTGTCTGGATCTAAAGGCTGTCAGTTCTGAGAGGCCTTCCACTTTGGCCCCATCAGTGTCGGTGCCAGTGGAATTTCAGTTATGGAGCTGGTCGGTCCCCTGATCTGGAACTGGTATCTCCATCTCTGAGGTCACCATTACTGTAGCCTTCTAAAAGTCCTGCCCCCTCGACTCGATCTTCCATGACATGGATCGGGTGGTGCAGAGACCCTTAAGCACACTGGTTCTCACCAAACTGCTATCAGATCCAACCTTGAGGGCTTCAGATCTGACCAAAACCTCTCCTTCTATACCAATTCCTCCTCCGAGCTGACCTCGGAGCCAGAATGTCTGGAGCTGATCTTGGTGGAACCGTCGGAACTGACACCTATCACAGGCTCATCAAATCCAAACATTGCTCTGATGTCCTCGGTTCCATTGGAACTTTAGGAGTCTAGGAGCTGACTTCTCCATTCGAGTCTGGGGAGGGGAATCTGTTTGGACAGTTGTCAGATCCGAACTTCCCTCTCAGGGCATCGGCTCGGATGAGCTCGGCTCCTACATCAGTCTCGGAGCCATCCCCCTTGGTTCTGGGGATTCCCTCTGGTTCTTTGGAGCTGGAGGTTTCCTCAGATTACAGGCAGGGGGCCTTCGAGGTGATGAGCAGAATACTGTCTCCATAGGCAGCTCCACTCTCAGGTCTGGACATTCTTCCCCCTAAGGCACCGGACTCTATCTCTCTACCCTTGTATCCACAGGGACTCGGAGATCCTAAACCTCAGCATGCCCCACAGGGTGACACCCTCTCTTCTGAAACTTGTTCAGAGAACCTCGCCGAAGAGGTCCCTTGGAAGAGGCTATGCAAGAGGAAACATTTAGACTCCCCAGAGCAGTCCGTCACTTCGGATACAGACCTCGATGATGCTAAAAGGTCTCCATGGTTTCCTCCTGATGATGTCTCCTTTGGAGATATCTTGAAAATACTTAAACAGAAAGGTGGCTGGAAGTCCACCAACCCTTCAACTGAGGAGTCTGTCTGCCTGATGGCTTTTGGATCTCACCCTTCCTCGACTTGGATGTCTCCGCCTTTCGATGAACTAATGGATTTAGTTTCTCAAAAGGGATGGGATTCTTCAGATTCTGTGGAACTAGTTACTCAGAGACCAAACAAGTTTATTACATCTCCATCTGACAAACGTTTTCTGACTAAGGGAGCCCCAGTTGATGTTGTGGTGGTAAGGTGGTGGCAGCCACCAAGAAGGAACTCTCAGAGATGTCTTCTTCTGTCCATCCACCAAACAAGGAGTCTTGCACGATGGACAGATATGGAAAGCGCATTTTTTCCTTCAGCATTATTTGCTCTTAGGTCGCTGAATTACCTGACTCATTTCATCAGGTTACAGAGAGATCTCCTGAAAGAGCTAGGAGATACTGTCCAAAGTACAGTAGCTGAAAGGTTGTCAGAGAAAGTTTCCTCTCAGCTGTCTACCTTAAATTCAGTGGTCAACTCCTCCATGAGACTGATTTCTTATGTAACGGATGGAGCGAGCAGAGCAGTGGGTTCAAGGATTTGCCTAAGGAGACTCCCCAGAGCAGTCCGTCACTTTGGATACAGACCTCGATGATGCCAAAAGGTCTCCATGGTTCCTGGATGCGCTTGTGTGACTTAATGGAGCTCTTTAAATCTTCCTTTGTGAATGCCCCATTTGAGGCTCATCCCTGTCCAGACTAAAGTCAAAGACACACTAACCAGGTGTGAACAAGAAGGAAAGACTCTCTCTGCCATAGGGGTTTGTTTTTCCCTACCTACCAGACCTTACCCTAGAGGTCAGAAAGGTAGTGGGAAAATGTGGTTTTGAAAATCCCAGAGAGCTTTCCAGGACAGACATGGTGATTTTTCCCCCAGGGGCAGAGGGGAAAGGGGTAATGGAAGTCACCGATCTCACAGCAGAGAGGGCCTGCAGAATCAGGGTGACCGGGAATCCTACTTTAGTAAGCCCTTTCAGCGCTCCTAAAGGGAGGCCCACCTGTCCATCTCTGGAGGTGGTCTGGGGCCGCTTATCTTTGTACCCAAAAGCCTGGCTGATAATAACAAAAGACAAGTGGGTACAATGCATCATATCCAGAGGTTACTCCATACCCCCCTCCCAAGCATAAAAAAGATCCTGGACGTTCCACCAAGTCAAAGGGAACAGGCAACTCTAGAAATTCAAAAGTTGCTAGACAAAAGAGTCATCCAAACAGTCCCCACAGACCAAATAGGATTCAGAACTTACTCAAGGTTCATTTTAGTTCCAAAAAAAACAGGTGACTGGAGACCAATCTTGGATCTCAGCAACCTAAACAAATCTGTAAACAAAGTCAAAGTTCTGGATGGTGTACTCCCGTTTCTGGGACATGACAATTGGATGTGCTCGATAGACCTCCAGGATGTGTAATACCATATAAAAATGGACAGGTGATCCAGGAGACACCTGCGCTTTCGGCTGGGAGACAGCCACTACCAGTTTTGAGCTGTACCCTATGGCCTCACTACAGCCCCCAGAGTGTTCACCAAGTGTATGGCAGTAGTCATGGCTCACCTAAGAAGCCTAGAATTCCGAGTGTTTTCATACTTAGATGAATGGCTCTTAACCACCACCACCAAGCATCTACTAACACAAGCAAGAGACACCACCTTGCAGGTCTGCTCTCACTTAGGAATCATAATAAACTATGACAATTCTGCCTTGCTGCCATTACAGCATATTGTCTTTATAGGACAGAACTAGGTACAACAAACATGATCCAGAGACCTCAACCTCATTTCCACAATCAACAGAACATACTGGAGGGACAGGTTCATAACCCAGAGACTGCCCATGCTATGGAATAAACTTCCCATACATGTCAAACAGAGCACCTCACTTGCCTTTTTCAAGAGAAATCTTGACGAGTGGATGGGAAATAGAAAATTCACCCCAGGGATCACTCCAGTGGCTCTACTCAATAGAGGCACTGGGAACTAAGGTTGGGTGGCACAATACCAGGGTAATCCTATGGGTTAGGTTTGTAAAAACTTTAGGGCCATTAGCCTAGTACACACCTATGAGCCTATGAACCTTTGATAGCCAAACTTCCTCCAGAAAGGGTACGAGTTCTTCGACATCAGGACTTGAATCTCCTTCCCAAGAAAAAAGTACAGGCAAAGATAGTTCTACGAGTCTTAGGGACCATAACAGCAGCAATAACCTTGATTTCCCTAGCATGTCTGCACATGAGAATTCTAAAGTGGCTACTTTCCACTCAGTGGTCGATGCAAGAACTGCCCTTGTCCCACAAAATATTGATAACATAATCTTGCAAAAAAGATCTTCGCTGCTGGCTGGACTTCACTCATGTAACATTAGGTTGACCCTTTTTACTTCCACAACCATTAGCCACAGTGACCATGGGTGCTTCCCAAATTGGGGGGGGGGGGGGCATTATCTGGAAAAGACAGTCCAAGGCACTTGGTAGGATCATGAGGCCCATTTGCATATCAATATCCTAGAGATGAGAGCAGTGCTTTTAGCGTTGCAAGCATTCCAGGAATCTCTTCCACTAGGGACTATTGCGATACAGACAGACAGCATGTTAGTTGTATGGTATATAAACAGAAAAAAAGGAGGAACCAGATCTTACCCCCTTTGTTGAGAGACCCTTAGAGTATGGCACTGGGCAATCTCCTCTCAACGATTTCTGATAGCAATGCACATCCTGGGGAAATCCAACGTGATTTCAGACAAACTCAGCAGAGAGATTCTGATGCCTCACAAGTGGTCCCTGAAATGGGAAGTGACGGAAAAAGATTTTCTGCAAATGGGGCCAGCCTTGCTGTGACCATTTTGCTATATCCATAAACACCAAATGCAGCAGGTACTTTGCCTTGATCCCCCCCCCCCCCCGAGTCACCAAGGGATGCACTTTTTCACAACTGGCCTTTGGGTCTCCTCTTCACTTTTCCTCCATTTCCATTAATACCCAAAGTTCTTCAGAAAGTCAGTTACTTGGGAAGGAACTTGATACTCATTGCCCCATACTGGCCTCATCAAATCTGGTTCTCCTTCCTGTGGCCTCATCTCCAGGAGGAGCCTTGGATTCTGGACCCAGTTCCAGACCTCCTGACTCATGCATCAAGGATGCTCCACCCCCTCCCTTCAAACCCTCAAGCTAGGCTTCCTAACCTTTCCCTTTCAGTAAAACATATCCTGATTTCATCTCATAAGGCTTCAACAAGAAGTTGAAAAATGGAAAAGATTTTCTTTGTGGGCCTTAAATATTCACATCGACCCCTTTTCTGCCCCAGTAGCTTTCATTTTTCAGTTCTTATCAAAACTTTCAGTGAAGGCGCAGCTGCAGCTACTATTTGAGTTCAGTTAGGACCAATTTCTAATTTCCATTTAGGTGACTCAGGCCTCAACGTGATGTCCCACAAACTATGCAGAGCCTTCCTTAAACGTACCTGTATATTAAAACCTCCTATTAGAGACCCTCCAGCACCATGGGACTTGAATTATGTCTTATCCTGTTTAATTTGTCCCCCATTCGAGCCTGCACCAACCTGCGATCTCAAATATCTGACTTGGAAAATGATTCTTTTAATAGCTATTACTTCTGCTAGAAGAGTGTCAGAGCTGCAGGCGTTGTCAATAAAGCTCCCTACATGCTTCTCCACAGAGACAAAGTATCCTTACAAACAAACCCTATCTTTCTACCCAAAGTATGCTCAGAATCTAATTTGAACCAATCTATAGAACTACTATTTTTCCCCCAGCTATGAGAATAAGACAAAATATATGTTGCACCAACTGGATGTACATAGACAATTATGCTTCTACTTACATAGGACAAAGGACTTCAGAAAATCTGACCAATTATTTGTATCCTTTTCAGATTCAAGGAAAGATGCTTCAGCTTCTAAAGTGATACTTTCAAAATGGCTTTCAGATTGTATAACCTTTGCTTATAAATCTCAAAACAAAGATTTGTCCCATAAAGTAAAAGGTCATTCTACAAGAGCCATTGCAACTTCTTCTACCTTTCGAGCTGACTATCTATTGATACCATTTGTGCTGCAGCAACATGGGCAAGGCCACATACCTTTATCTCTCATTACAAAGTCAATTTGGCCTCCAGGAACAAGGCTTCCTTTGGTTCCACAGTTCTGAAGAATATTCTCCCTTGAGCCACCCAACAAAGATGGTGCTACAAGCGCTGCCCCAAAATGCTAAGAATAAAGACGAAATAGGGCAACATCACATAAAGAAGTTATGTACTCGCCATAACGTTCCATATGTGTTGTCCATCTTGCCTTCATTCTTACATCCCACCTTCCCTCCCCCAGCCTTTTGCTCCTGGAAGACTGAGTTGATACAACTGGATACTAGTGTTCTCTGGCCTTCTTGATTGCTGTATTAAGTATTAAGCTATTTATAGTTTTGGAATTCCTTTGTATAGCCGCAAACGAGATCTGGGGAACTCGCTTAATGCATGATGGGATAGAGGATAGTCATGAGCTAGTGAAAGACCTCGAGCTGGTGTATAAGGCTGAGTTGGATCTGAGGATCAGATCCGAACCCAACCTGCTAAGAATGAAGGTGAGATGGACAATACACATGGAACGTTATGGTGAGTACATAACTTCTTTTTTTCTACTGATTGACTGAAATCAGGTAAAGATACATATGGATGTGTGTGTGTGTGTGTGTGTGTGTGTGTGTGTGTGTGTGTGTGTGTGTGTGTGTGTGTGTGTGTATATATATATATATATATATATATATATATATATATATATATGTATATATGTATATACATATGTATATGTGTATATATGTGTGTGTGTGTGTGTTGCAGAAGAAAACTCCGAGTAGGTCCACGAGAACAACACACTAAACCGGTGTATTTCGAGCACTTTCGTTCTTTTTATTTTTAGAACCTCTTCAGAAAATAAAGTGCAATTCAGGTGTAGTGCAATAAATAGATACAATGACCAATCAGAAAACTGGTTTAAAAAGCTCACCAGAGTACAGACAACAGAAGATAAAAAAACATTTCTGGTGGTTAAAACTTTAATATTCATATAACACTATCTAGGTTGAAAAATAGGTGGTGCTGTTTCTCAAAGAGAATAAGCTCTATGTTATAGTATTCAGGTGGAAATGCAGGTGGCATTGTTTTAACATGAAGTAGATAGGACAAAATATATGTATAATCTTAGTACCTAGGTTGAAAAATAGATGGAATTTTGTTTGTAAGAAAGATGTCTGAGCTAGCTGATACAGTAATAGGGTTGAAATGCACGTGGCATAGTTTTAAAACTGAAACTAATACTAAAAATATATATGCAAAGAAAACATGTAAAAAATATATGGTGACTAATGGCCAAAGGTGAGATAAAGGTGTTGAATTGTTGAGGGTGAAAAGCAACGGTTTGGTGTTTGCTGTATTTGCAAACTGGTGGTCAAATGGTTCAGTTGAACCACTTAAGGACACATTTAATGTTGATTCTTTCGTTGAGCCCAAGGAAAATGTCTGCTGGGAGCAGTAGTTGAAATTTGAGTTCCTTGACTAGGAGGAGATTCTTGGTTTCTCCAAAGAAGGGGGTGACCCAGTCTAGGATTAGACATTTAAATCTGAAGAAATGAGTGCATTTGGCCCTATGTTTGGCCAGCAAGTTAGTGGGCCTTCGATGTTTGATCACTAAGCACATTCATCATGGAAGATGTGGTCTTCAGTAATGATGCATGAGAGCCTGACTAGTTGCTTCTTCACTACACTGGATTTCATGAAGTGGAGGTGCTGGCTGGTAAGCTCGAGGAAATTGTTCCTGAAAGTTTTTTTTTCTGTAGATGTTGGATTCACAGGATAGGGTAAGGGTAAGTGAATTTAGAGAAATTTCAACGTCTAGGAAGTGGACTTTGGTTCCGACTTCTGAGATGGTGAATTTGAGGAATCCGGTGCTTTGCCTGATTGCCTGGAGAAAGAGGTCCAGTTCAGAGTGGCTGGCTTAACAGACAAAAAGGATATCGTCTGTATATCTTTTGTAAAGTCTAGCTTTGTGGAAGTGGGGAGTGTAGCCTAGCACTTCAGCTTCCCAGGCACTGAGGACAAGATTGGCATATGCTGGGGCCATTTTGGAACCCATTGCTATCCCTTTTTGTTGCTGGTATATCTTTCGGTTAAAGTGAAAAAAGCTGTTGTGCAGGACTATGGCTATGAGGTCACGGACTGTGTTGTTTTTTTGTTGGGAGAAGGAAGTGTACTTGTCGAGGAAATTCTTGACAAGTTGTAGTCCTTCTTAATGGGGCATGCTGGTATAAAGAGATTTAGTATCCAGCATGGCTAGAAATTTGTCATCCTGGGTGACCTGGTAATGGTGGAGTTTACTAAGGAACAGCCAGGAGTCATGCAGGTTGAATTTGGTGGTCTGGACTATCAGGTTGGGTATTGTATCCAGATATTGTGAAATGTTTTCCATCTTAATTTTCTTGGAGGAAACTATGTGGCTCATGACGGGGGGGGGGATTTGCTTGTGTGTTTGTGGACCTTGGGGATACCAAAAAGTTTGCCAAGGCTAGGTTTTTCAACATTAAGAAATTTAAATTCAACATCACTAATGCAGTCAGTCATAAGAAAGGTTAGCAATTTTTGGTCTATGCAGTTAAAGCTATATTGAGCACTATTCAATTACACTATCTTTTATAAGTCATCATTATTAAGGTCCGACTCAGTTTTGTGCATATAAGTTAAATGGTCCATAATAACCACTCCTGTAACTTTGTCTGCTTTCATTATTCTAATAGTGCCCAATTTTTTCAGTTAATGTAGGGGTTGTGTCTCTAACTTAGTCAGGTTTGATAAACTGCTGCTGGAATTTTTGGATAGAAGTTCCCTGATGTCCCATAGTCAGGAAGATGTCGAGAGTATTGTAGAGGGGGGTGTTGAATTCAGTTTTGGGCTTCATTGGGGCCCCAGCAGACTGTGTGTCTTCCAGATCTCCTTGTTTGTCTAAAAGATTTTTAAGGTTAAGCTTCCTGAGGTGGAAGTGAAGGTCAAGCAGCATATTGGACATATGTTGACTCATTGCAACTGTAGATACGTGAAACCTCTTGGTTTGGGTATTAGAGAGGTTGGTTGAGGACAGGTGAAAAATTTATTGGCTGCATTGGCTCTGAGTTGTTCCTGGGTTGGTGTCTATTATCAGCTGCATCTCCTGGATATCCCGCATCCTTGATCTCTCCTGCTAGTCCTTTCCCTCAGACGGTTCCATTTTCCTCTCCTGTTCGGTTGGCCTCAGGCTAAAAAAATTGTTGTTATTGTTGTTGCATTCTGGTGCTTCCACATGGTCGTTTTCAGAGTTGACCATAGGGGGGTCTTGAATGCTATTCATTTATATATATATATATATATATATATATATATATATGTATATATATCTGTGTGTGTGTGTGTGTGTGTGTGTGTGTATGTATGTATATATATATATATATATATATATATATATGTATGCAGAAAAAAAACGAGAAGTACAAGAAGAGAATAATACTTATTCTTATTATGACACTTATTCTGAAGAAGTTCCGCTACATTAAAGGAATGAAAGCTTAACAACACATTAGAGGGTTTGAAGTCATTTTATTCAGTTTTTTATTTTTTTGCTCTAGTACTGTTTTCAGAAGTTTTTGGTGGTATATATATATATATATATATATATATATATATATATATATATATATATATATATATGTGTGTGTGTGTGTGTGTATAATAAATAGAAATATATATATATATATATATATATATATATATATATGTACGTGTATATATGTATGTATGTATATATGTATGTGTGTGTGTGTGTGTGTGTATTCATTTATGGGTGAGTTCTTTTATCGGTGGAGCTGTTTGGTAGCTGTTACTTAAAAACTATGTTTCGTAAGAAGTACAGATTTTGACATATACAGTGTACTAATAGATAAAAAGTAAAAGGATTCCAACTATGGCCAGGTACCTCAGGAGAAAAGTAAAACTTGTAGAAACACCAAAAATAACACTGAGGTAAGGCTCCAGGCTTTAAAACGTTTATTGTCCAAAAAAACACAGAACACAAGCGCTTTCACCAAATAGGCTTCTTCAGGTGTACTGAAATAAAGTGCTAACATCTCTATTTATGCTAATTGCCATGTGATTCTCCAAGTCAATTTTAAAGGCATATTATAATAAAATTCTGTGTACATGAAATAAAAACTTGAATAATAAAAATATGCATATATAAACACATATAAAAACACATATAAAAACATATATCAAAGAATATATACATTCAAAGAAACTATTTCATCTACGTAGAGGTTTGTTTTTTAAGGTTGGTCTTAAAGGAATGTTTTCATTCAAACCATACCGTCCACCGAATGAAGCGGTGATCCCTAAGAAGAAAGTTTTGATTATCCAAGCCCAGGTTCATTGTGAGATTAATGGGAGTATACAGAAGAGGAATGATGAGTTGCAACCGGCAACACCTACTTTTTTAGCCAGTCCACATCCTGTGGGACTGCAGTTTCCACTACCGACAAGGAGCAGGTCTGTGAGTTGAGGCAGAGGACGGACAGACCAGACAGAGCCAAGGGGGAGAAGTATAACGAGGAACAAGCGGAAACAAACGGACAGTTTGGTGAGTCCGTACAATATAAAGAGAGCATTCCTCAATATGAAAAATTAGTCGTTAATCTGTCTAAATATAAACTTTCCAAAGCTGAATATAATGTTTTAAATAAAGGACTGTCGTTTATTCCAGCTATGGACTTTCATATTGCTGACATTGTGCTTGACATTAAACTGTTCACTAGAAACTTAATGCTGAAAGTTTTATATGATAGTATTGTAAATAGTAATGTTACTGTTTTTAGAAAACCTAGTGCCTTTACACCCCAATTGAATCCATTATTATCTGCCTTTGAAAAACTATGCATTGATGATGCATATAAAGTTTTTGATGAACTAAATAGTAAGAATGATGCAAAGAAGTGGCATAACTTAAATAGGGATGAACACTTAGCATTAAGGAGGTTGCTGACTAATTGCATGATTATGATACGGCCTGCTGATAAAGGAGGGCCTATTGTTATTTTAGATAAGGATGATTATGTTAGAAGAATTTCTGCAATGTTGAGTGATGATACATTCTACAAAGTTATAAGTAAAGCATATGTCCTCAGAATGATAGACTGTGTACACAAACAGTTGAAAGATATGCTTACAGCAAATTTGATAGATGTTAATCTCTATTACTATTTTTTTGATTCCCAGCCCAACTATACCGATTATTCAAGGTCTACCCAAAGTGCATAAAACCTTGATCCTCCCATGAGACCAATAGTAGCTGGCAGAAATTGGTGCACTGATTCAGTCTCTATCTTTTTAGAAAAAACATTAAGACCTTTGATTAATGAAATCTGTCATATACTAAAAGACACTGAACAGTTTGTTAAAGACTTGTACACATTTATTTATGATAGAGTACAAGTCAAAAGTACACGCTTGTTGTAACACTTGATGCTATTTCGTTGTTTACGGTCATACCGCATGACTATGGTATTAACAGCGTTATCAAATTGTTGGTTGATAGTGGTAAGTATGACAGTAATTTTGTAGAATCTGTACAACTGCTACTAAGGTTGGTATTAGAAAATAATGTATTTATCTTTAAAGATAGATTCTATTGGCAACGTCAAGGTGTTGCCATGGGAACATCTTGCGCCAACAGCTATGCTAATGCTGTAATGTTGGGATGGGAGCAAGTTATACTGGAGAATGATAACTTTAAAGACAAGATAAGATTTTTTCGTAGGTTTGTAGATGACCTTTTTTTGGTTTGGGTGGGTACAGTGGATGAGCTCATAACCTTTGTTGAATATATTAATACCACTACGACCTTCTTGAAGGTTACTGTGAGTCATTCCTATAGGGAAATTAATTTTCTGGACATTACTGTGCTACAGGACTTGGATGGTCACTTTAATGTTAAATTGTATAGGAAGGAATGCCGTGTTAACAACTTACTCAGTAGAGACAGCATGCACCCCCAGTTCATCTTTAAGAATGTAGCACAAAACCAATTTTTTAGAGCATCCAGATTAAATGCTAATGCTACTGATTTCGATTTACAGCTTAGTAAGACACAAAATGAGTTAAAAGAAAGAGGCTATGAACCTAACCTCATTAATCAAGGGCTACATAATGTAATGAAATTGAGGCAAAGTAAAGCCAAGCCTTATTTTTCTAAATCTACGGCTGATAATAAGAGTATGGGATATGTAACCAATCCAAAACCTTTGAGATTATGTTTCAGTTATTCTAGGGATATAAAGTCTTATACTGACATCATAAACAGAAACTGGAACATTTTAACCTCCGATGCGCAAATTAGCAAACATATAGGAGCACGACCACAGTTTACTTTTAAGAATCAAAAGTCTCTACATAGACAGTTGTGTTATCCAAAGGAATATGCTACATTAAGTACCATCAGAGGTAGTAGACCCTGTGGTAAATGTAATTTTTGTAGTTCTATAGACACATGTTTATCCTTCCAGCACCCCGATACTAATGAGATTTATAATTTTAGTGTTAATACCAGATGTGATTCCCAACACATCTTGCCACAAGTAAAACTTGCAGAAAGTTCTATGTAGGTAAAACAGAACTTTCAGAGAAAGAATTAGGGAACACCTATACCACATAAGGAAAGGCAGTCTTATTAATGCCCTTGCTAGACACACTAGTGATACTAGTATGCAACATACTTTTTCTTTTAGGGCTATAGGCAGAATATTTGAAAACATAAGAGGAGGGGATGTCAAGACACAAACTGAAAGTTTAGCAGCAAGATAGATAATCAGACTTAGGGCAACCACAAGACATGGTTTGAATGAAAACATACCTTTAAGACCAACCTTAAAAAACAAACCTCTACGTAGATGAAATGGTTTCTTTGAATGTATATATACTTTGATATATGTTTTTATATGTGTTTTTATATATGTTTATATATGCATATTTTTATTATTCATTTTTATAAGTTTTTATTTCATGTACACAGCATTTTATTATAATATGCCTTTAAAAATCGACTTGGAGAATCACATGGCAATTAGTATAAATAGAGATGTTAGCACTTTATTTCAGTACACCTGAAGAAGCCTATTTGGTGAAAGCGCTTGTGTTATGTGTTTTTTTGGACAATAAACATTTTAAAGCCTGGAGCCTTACCTCAGTATTATTTTTGGTGTATATACAATGTACTGTTTTCTGGGGGATGTTTTAAGATGTGATTTGCATACATTTGTTTTGTGGAGTTGGATAAATGATAGTCGGGCTTTTGCGCTTTCAGTTAATTGATATTTTGGGCATGTGGTCTCGGTGTTTTCAGTGTCGGTGATGTGGTATTCTGGTCTATTGAAGGAGACCCATATATATATATATATATATATATATAGATATATATATATATATATATATATATATATATATATATATATGTACAGCAAAAGACAGCATACATAAAAATATAACAGTGGAAATTACAACTGATCTATTAAACTGCTCAGTAATAACAATGGAAAACCCAAACAAAACCCACTGAATATTGATATCGGTAACTATAGCACCGACATCAATATTCAGTGGCAAACGTAACAAGCAATAAAGCCAACTGAAATCTAAACCAAATGTTTATGCAGGCGGGCTATACTCCCCTGCAAATTAAATAGCTTCAGGATCGCACTGTAGTGAGGAAATGAGAGAGAAAGAAGATTGGAGGTGCTAAATAGATCTTCAGGATGCGTATTACCACATAAAAATGGACAAACAATCCAGAAGATTCCTTCACTTCTGGCTGCAAGCCAATCATTACCAATTCTGGATGTTGCCCTTTGGAGACTCTACAGCCCCCAGAGTGTTCACCAAATGCATGGTAGTGGTAACAGCTCACCTGAGACTGCAAGGATTCTGAGTGTTTCCGTACTTAGATGATTGGCTCCTTACTGCCCCCACCAAGCGTCTACTGGTTACACCCTTACATTACACTCTAAAACTAGCAAAATACCTAGGAATCTAAATAAGCAAGGTGAAATGCAAGTTGACTGCGTCTCAAACCCAGGAATTCATAGGAGCAACTTTCAATACTCAATCTTACCAATTCTCCCTTCCTGGACACAGATTAGAAAGGCTGAGGTCCCAACTCTAGGTGCTACTCTCTCAAGACAAAGTTCCAGCTTGGGCTGTACTTCAACTTCTAGGATCAGTGGCAGCATCAATTACAGTTGTTTCCCTGGTGAGACCACACATGAGACTTCTTCAATGGCTCCTACTAACACAGTGGTCCCCTTCGAATCACCCTATGTCCTTTCAGATCTGCATAACAAACCGATGCAAACAAGATTTAACTTGCTGGATGAAGCCAGAAAAATACCTATGGAGTCACCCTTTCTCCCAATCTCAGCCCAAGGCCATAGTGACCACAGACATTTAACTGATAGGGTGGGGGGGCACTTCCAGGGAAAGATAGTCCAAGGCACTTGGTCTCCTTTGTAGGCCAATCTGCATATCAGTGTTCTAGAACTGAGGGTGGTGCTTCTTGTGTTGCAACCTTTCAATCTACCCTCCTGTCAAGGACAATTGCTATCCAGTCCGACAACATGTCAGTGGTTCGGTATATCAACAAACAAGGGGGAACCAAGTCCTACCCATTGTGTTGAGAGGCCATGAGAATTTGTCAATGAGCGACAGCTTCCAACCGCTTTCTGATAACAATGCACATTTCCAGGGATTCCAACATGATTGCAGACAAAGTGAACAGATGCATCCTCCTGTCTCACGAGTGGTCCCTCAATTCAACCATAGCGGCGAAGATCTTCAGCCGCTGGGACTAGCCTTGCTGTGACCTATTCGCCTCTCCAGCAAATCACAAATGCAGCAGCTATTTTGCCCTAATTCCCCCACAGGGGGAGTCTTCAAGGGATGCTCTAATGCACAATTTGTCCACGGGACTTCTTTATGCCTTCCCTCCCCTTATCCCACAATTTCTAAAGAAGGCCCTTCAGTTGAGAGTAGAGTAATCCTCATTGCACCCTACTGGTCCCAACAGGTTTGGTTCCCCTCGATCTGAGGTAACAGGGAGAGGGGCACTATGGATAAAGCATAACTCAAGAGTTTTGTGGCTGGCACAAGCTTGTTATAAGGCCGACTTGGTTCAGAGGATGGAACTGACACCCATCAGTAATAAAAGAATGAAGATCAACAACACAGATGGAATGTCATGGTAAGAACATAACTTCTTTTTACCCACTTTGTTGAGACACATTGAGAGTGTGGCAGTGGGTGATCTCCTCCAACCTCTTTTTTATGGCATTGCACATACTGGGAAATTCCAACATTCTAGTGAACAAACTCAGCAGGTCCATTTTGATGCCTCATGAGTGGTGTCTCAATCAATCAGTGGTGGAGAAGATTTTCCATCATTGGGGCCAACCTTGCTGAGATCTCTTTGTATCTCCCTACAACAACAAGTGCAGCAGGTTCATTGCCCTAATACCCCCTCAGGTGGAGTCACCGACAGATGCTCTAGTCCATGTTTTGCCCTTTAGTCTCCTTTCTTCTTATCCCTCATTAACCTGATTCCAAAATAATTACAGAAATTGCTTTGGTTGAAGAGGTCAGTTACCCTTATTGCTTCTTTTTGACCTCACCAAGTGTGGTTTCCCCTTCTTTGGTCCTATCTGCAATATCCTCCATGAATACTGGACCCGAGTCTAGACCTTCTTTCACATCCCTCCAGGATGAAGGTTCCCAACATCCCAGGCCTCAAATTAATCACACGCTTTCTCCAATTCCATTGATAGGTAGACAGTCAGGGCTTTCCTCCCCAGTCAGACAAATGCTTCTATCTTCCCAGAAAGCTTCTACAAGGGAGATTTACAAGAGTAAATGGAAAAGATTTTCAATTTGGGCTCTTCAGAAGGAACTTGATCCTTCCGCTGCTCTTACACCTTTGGTTCTGGAATTTTTAGCATATATTTTTCATGAAGGTGCTAGTTTTTCTACAATCAAAGTACAACTAGTAGCGATATCTAATTTTCACTCAGGGGAAAAAGCTTCCTCTTCAGCTTCTTCCAAACTGTGCAAGACTTTTCTAAAAGGCACTTTCTTACTTAGACCTCCAGTGAAAGATCTGTTATCTCCTTGGACTTTAACAGTTATACTTCAAGGGTTGAACTAACAACCATTTGAAGCATCAGCCAAATCTGATTTAAAATTTTTTGTTTTGGAAAATAGCACTCCTAGTAGCTATTACATCTGTAAGGAGGATTTCTGAACTCCAGGCTCTATCTTCCAAGTCTGCTTATATTGTTTTTCACAAAGAGAGAGAGAGAGAGAGTTACTTTATAAACCAATCCATCCTTCTTACTAAAAGTAGCATCCGAAATGAATATTAATCAAACAATTAATTTCCTTGTTTTCTTTCCAAATATTTCAAATAAGGAGGCATACATGCTACATCTTTTAGCTGTACATAGATACCTATGTCTTCACCTACACAGAACAAAGGATTTCAGGAAGTCAGAACAGCTGTTTGTTTCTTTCTCACCAAACAGATTGTAATCACCATGTTGTAAAGTTACAATGGCCAAATAGATTACTGATTGCATTTATTTTGTATATGCTCAGCAAGGCCTCTCCCTATCAAAGCCTCCTAAAGCGCAGTCTACAAGATTTATGGCAGCTTCTTCTGCCTTCTGGTCTAGAACCTCCATTGATAACATTTGTGTAGCAGCTGCTTGGTCTAATGCTTGTACCTTTATTGCTAATTACAAATTAAATTTGACCTCTAGAAGCACAGCTGCTTTTGGTTCAACAATTCTGAGGAACTTTTTTCTATGAGTGCTGGAACCATTGAAACAAAAAACACCATCACTTGTCTGTCCATCTGTAAAGCCTGTATAGCCTGCCAGGGCTTTGGTGTCACTTAACACATAACTATAGTCTTTTCTTTTTGAGTTATAGTATTATTCAGGCTAGTGGCTGCTGTTTCAGGGGAATGAGGTATAGTGGTTTCTAATTCCATATGCTGCAGATGTGTTAGTCATTCCTAATAAACAGTGCATCCTAATTAAAAAGTGTTTTATACATCTTCCTGCATGAAAAGCAACATGCTGTCAAGGAGCTGCTCTTGACCCCTTTGCAGGAAATACTGTTGCAGTATTAAGGTTTGTTGCTCACATTAGTTTACAGGCACTGTCTTGTCAGCATCTGTGCCCCATTTCTACAACTGACATCAGAACTATTGTGAATATTTCACTTGGCATCAATATCAGTTCACTATTAGTCTTAAATAATTTATTATTTTATTTTATTTATCCTTTATTGACCAGATAAGTCCCACTAAGCTAGTGGCCTCTTGTCAAGGAAGACCCAAGCTGGTACTTATACTACTATGGGAAATTTGGCCAGGACATCAGGTACCTTCCTCTACAAGTGCTATGGTATCATTTACATCCACTTGAGCTACCACCAGCTCAAGCAGATAGGACTGCGGTTTAACATCTCATCTGAAGAGATGACACACTTAGGACTGCAACACCTCCCTTAAGCTGCACTGCAGTGTCAGTAATCCATTTGCCTGGTGTGGGAATAGAACCTATAGCCTTATGAACTAAAGGCAAGTAGTATGCTATCTGTTGCTTCACTGACACTGCTATAGATACCTTTAGCTTTTCTTTAGCTGAAGTATTTGACTCTGATTTTCTTAGTTCTGTCATTGTTTTATGTTTTACTTCTGTAAAAGATTATATTCATAACAGACCACAAAGTTTCTTGCTTCATTATTAGTGAATACTACACTGACTACAACCTCCTAAAGGAGGTATCTGTAGCGTCATACCACCACCCCCCTCAGACGATGCAGACAACTATGCTGCACAGTACGCCAGTGCAGTATACAAGCACCTGTACAAGTGCATGGACTCAGCCATACCCAATAGAACTAAAACCTGCTCCTCAAGGAAACACAAACCTGTTTGGTTGACATCCTGTATCAACAGGCTTTACAACAAAAGAAGAAACTGTTGTCCAGGGGTAAAAAGGAACATATTCCAAACTGGAAAAACTCTTCCTTAGCCTCAACAAGCAAATTAGATCACTAGTGAAAGCCTCCAAATCCAGTTATGAATCGAAACTAGCCTCTGAAACAAAGGGAAAGCACAAAGCCTTCTTCAGTTATGTTAGGAACCTCCATGGCAAAGCCAAGGTTTGTTCTGAATTAGTACTTAACAGTATCACTTACACCAGCCCTGTTGACTTAACCAACCTGCTAGCAGATAGGTTCAGTGCAAACTTCACCCCCTGTCCCCGCAAAGGCCCTTTTGACATCTTTGATATTCGTCCTGCACCTCACATCTCCATAGAGCAAGTGCTAAAGACCCTCTCCAAGGCAAAGTACACAGCTTCCATGGGACCTGATGGTACCCAGGCTGTATGCTGTACCATCTCCAGCAAGAAACGGCTTCACCATTGAGCACCCTATTCAACCACAGCATAAGTACAGGCTTCATTCCAGCAGAGTGGAGAACTGCCGTTGTCATCTCCTTGCACAAAGGTGGTGCTATTACTGACCCTGGAAACTTTTTCCACATTAGCTTGACAAGTATGATCTGTAAAGCCATGGAACATATTATTATGGATCTCATATACAAGGACATAGGCAATCTCCAAGCATTTGACCCTATCCAATTCGGATTTGTCAAGGGCAGATCTTGCCTGTTAAACCTGGTTGACTTCTTTGAGACCATCACCGAGGCCCTGGATGAGGGCAAGTCAGTGCATACAGCTTACCTTGACCTGGCCAAGGCCTTTGACACAATCCCCCACTATGGCATCATTGAAAAGCTAACACAACTTGGCGTAAATCCCCATCTCATCAGGTGGGTTGCCAACTGGCTCACTGACAAGACCCTCAAAGCCAAAATAGGCACCTCCAGCACTGATAGCAGACCTGTCACTAGTGGAGTTCCCAAGGGATCTGTCCTGGGTCCCCTACTGTTTGGCATATACTTCTTAGTGGTCCAGGCAAAGACAAAAGGCCTGTGGCTGACCAAGTTTGTGGATGACTATAAGTTGGGTGCTGTCATTGACTCCCCAAATGATGTTAATATACTGCAAGAGGGTCTCAGAGCAACTAATGACTGGTGTCAAAGTCATGGACTCAAGCTAAATGCAAAAAAAATGTATCATCATACCATTTGGCAAAAACATGGCCCCTACTGATTATCACACCAATGGCAACCTCCTAAGCACACAACCTGTGGGGGAGAGACCTGGGCACTCAGGTTGATAACCTCACATTCAGCCATCATGTAGTGGCAGTGGTCATAAAAGCCTTTTACTTGGTTCACCTCATAAGTAAAGGGATTGCCTCCAGAAAAAAGGAGGTTACAACCTCATTGTACGCCTCCCTCATTAGATCAATAATTGAATATAACGCCCTGTTTGGTATGTACCTCTACAAACATCTGCACCAACTGGAAAGGCCACTGAAATACCTCACAAAGAGAATCCATGGCCTCCAACACCTGTCCTATGCGGACAGGCTCAAATCACTATCACTGTATTTGGTATTGTACAGATTGCTCAGGGGTGATCTTTGTCTCGCCTACAAGGCAATTTCAGACCCTGCCCTACTAGAGATGCTCCATATCCATAAGTCTTAGCTCCTCACGCATTACCTGCTTGAAAGGCCTGAATCTTATATGCAACATCTACAAAACCTGCTGGACAGACAGGTTTGTCACCCAGTGGCTGCCCCGTCTCTGGAATAGACTTCCCATACATGCTGACCCTCTTCAAGTGCAACCTTGCTGAGGGGATGGAAAACCACAAATTTGTCCCAGGGGTTCCACCTGTGCCCCTCATTGACAGAGGCAGCAGGTGCTGACTGAGGTTTCTTTCTGGGGATAAACTCTTGGCTAGGCTTGTAAGGGCCCCAGGGCCATTAGCCCATAGCCTCCTGTGGTCCTATGATCCTATTTAGGTTTATGTATGTTATGTATATTATTTATGTGGCCTGCTTTTTATTTCAGTGCCAAATTACTTTTCATAGGTAAATACTAGGAATCAGTTTTGCAGACCGTTTGCTATCTAGCCTCTGCAATTTTCATTGCTTGTATCCACTGCCCGTAAGATACAAGGTGTGAGGACAGGTAAGTTTATGATTCCCCATCTACTTATCAGGGTTATTTTGAAGAGAGAGCTACTCTGTTTGAAGTGGTGAGGAAGCAAATTTCATATGTAGTAGATACTCGGGTGAGATATTGATCATGCTAAGAGGTTTTGTTTATGTTGCAATACTGAGTTATTTCCCCTAAAGCAGGTATTTGTGGTTCTATCAGTTTTATAAACATGTAAGACATTAAACAGGACAGGGTCATTTGATGCTTTATAGGCAAGGACCAGGTAGAGGCAACCCACACATAAGTTAGTAACAGAGTAGAGAAATGGGTGGTTTAGTCACTCCATTTATGTTACACTGCTCATTCTCAGTTGTGAAGAAATGTTATTTACATGCATGAAAATATTTCAAGCATGGGCAGTAATACCCTTTTAGCCTGCCAATATACCAAAACAGTAATTCCCATAATAAGTGTCCAAGATGTTCTTAAAAATATCTAAACTTGTGCTTTAATATAATTTGGCAGTCTGTACCATGCATCAGCTACTTTGTCAAGAGAACAATTAGTACATCTCTTGTTCCTATATGATCTCGTACATATGTTGTCTGATTCTCTACTACTCTTTGATAAACCCAAACATTCTCTGGGGTAGTTGTCTCTAAATGCCTTACATACATGAATAAGGTATCCTTTTAAATATGTATATAAAATGATATACAAGTGCAAGATATTTTAATATTTCATAATAACTGATGTTATTACATCAATGGATGCCTTTGGTATATTTCTGCCATACTTTTTCCAATTTACTCATGCTTGATTTCTTAAGGCTTTCATATTATTATTATTATTATTATTATTATTATTATTATTATTATTATTACATACCCTGGTTTAGGTCTAATGTAATTTACAATCAATTATTTCATCATTTCTTATTTTGTAAAACTTTTTATATAGTCTGTAGTTTTATAACTCTCATTAACTAGTTGATATGATCAGAAAAACTCAAAGCTGGATATACCCATATACCAAGCTGTTAAGTGAATCTACGGTTTCAATCACTGTGTGCTGTATTTAATATCCTCCATTTTACTTCCCCCAAATCTCATATGCTTAGTTTTTGATGAATTTATCTGCATATTGTTATCCTGTGCCAAAATGGTCAATTTAGTCAAATTCTTTTGAAGGCATGCCTATCTGTAACAGATGTAATCAGTTTACCCATGTTCGCATCATCTGCATACACACTGTAGAACACCTGAGATGAACAAGATAGATCTGAGAAATACAACCTTAGCATGTATGGGCATAGTACATAGCGCTGTGGGCCACCCAGACAATAGTCTAGAATTTCACCAGTCCAATTACAGTATGTTATTTGCCATGTCCTATTTGCAAATCATGCAACTATCTATCTTAGCAAGATTACATAAATACATAATTGTTCTAATTTATTGATGGTTGTTTTGTGTACAACCATATCACAGGCTGAAGTTAAGTCTGTATAAATTACATTACAGCACAATTTTTCATTTATAGCTGTTATTTCATACATCATGTTAGAAGTGGTTATAGAACTATTTTCAACATTTGCATGCTGATATATGGTTTAAAGTCTCAATCATTTTAATTCTAAAACAATAAGTAAAAAGGTCACACACAAAAAACAGTCAGTAAAAACTAAAAGAAAATTCTAGCCAAGCTAGAATTTCCATTGTGTGATCTCTCAAACCTCTTGTATTAGAGGCACATGGATATATGAAAATAAACCTTAAGAACATCAGGTGTTTCAGCTATATGGCGATTCTGAATGCCTATGACTTTTCTCTCTTTAAACCGTTTAATGGACAAATTCAGGCTATAAAGCCAAACTGCACTACCGGTGGACATACAGATTTCAGCCTTGTTATGGCCTCAACAGCACAGCACAAGTGGATTGTTTCATTTCTGACAATAATTTATCCAAAATAACCTTTTTCGTTAATTTTCTATGACAGGAAAGTAAACATATGGGCCTGTACAACTCATTCCCCTTTACCATATAGATGGGATTAACCATACATGTCTCCAGTGTTGAGGAATCTCCCCATACTTAAATGACTAAGTGAATGACAGATATAATGGCACTATAATTTTATGCTGATTCTTGGGTCGTTATTACTAATTCTGTCTCCTCTCCGTGCTTTGTGTAGGTCCAGTTTGCATAGCTTTTTTCAATATAATCTATTTTAATTTCAGTATTTGAAGTTGCTTGGATGTTGCTAGTACAATTTATCACCTTCATTAGTGGAGTTAAACTGTTTCGCATAAGATTTTATAAATATATTTATAATCTGTTCTCTCTGAGAATAATTTTTAGAATCTATACACAATTTATCAATTTGCATGTCGTCAGTCCTACCACATCTATAAAATGGTTTCCTATTATTCTCAATATATTTATATAATTTTTTTTCATTTTTTTTCCTGATCTTATCTCATGCTGTTTAAGTTGTCTACCCTATTTGTTTATTCCGAGTTTTCAGTTACAGCTTGACGTCATTTCTGTTTCTTGTGTATTTTATCTGTAATCTTAATTATCTAATCTTAATTAAGTATCTTGTTCTTATGGAAATATATTCTTCTGACCTTACATATCTAGATCATGATGTTAAACATTATATGTTAAGTTGTCTAACTCGCCTTCATTCTTGCTGGATGGGTTCAGAGCCGATCCTTGGCTCTGACTCGGCCAATACTAAAGCTTGAGAGCTAATTCCACCGGCTCGAGGCTCCCCCATATCCCACAATGCTAGGCGGTAACTCCTCAGATCTCGTTTGCCGCTTAGCTGACGAGGTGCTTTTCCAACCGGCTCTGCAGGTTAGTTAGTTTTCTAAAGTTCTAGTCAAACTTAGACCCCCTTTAAATTAGTTTTCTATAATAATTTAGTTAGTTACTTAGTTTGTTAGCACTCCCTTACAAATATCTTCCCTTTCCTTAAATTTTTTCCAAGGGTTTTTCCCTTAGGCCTTAGGCCCCTTTCCACCCCTCCTAGTAGTTGGAGTGAGTGTGTTTTCTGTTAATTAAGTTAATTTAATTTAATTTTTAGTGTAATCTGTGTGTTTGTGTGAGTGATTGCACTAGTGTTGTCACTTTAGATAATGTCTAAAGAATCGAAGGTCTCAGGTTTTAAGAAGTGTGACTCGTGCTGTCAGAAGATGTCTCTGACAGACAGTCACACTTCTTGCGTGTATTGCCTGGGACCTTTAAACCTGCAGGACTCTTGTGCTGTCTGTCACGGCTTCAGCCCTAGAGTCCTGCAGGAACAAGAAAACAAATTGATCTTGAGGGGCTTATTGAAGCCCGAAGGTCCCCCGACCCAGTCTCTGTCGGGGAAACCTTCCAAACCCTCCAGGCAGTCGGCTCCAGTGTCTGAGCCGTCCTCTGGAGGTTCAAAGACTGTTCATACGGTTCAGACATCGTCTCCGGCCGGAGCTGATGATCCTAGACCTGCCACACACACCGTGTCCTCGGCTCCTTCTGGAGCCGAGACAGACAAGTCGAAGTCGGTTCCGATACCCTTGTCGGAACCGACTACTAGAAAGAGATCCAGGTCTCCTTCTATCGGCTCCGTTCATTCGGCCCCAGCGTCACCGCTCTTGTCTGAATGGAGCCATAGGTCACACTCCTCTAGGTCCTCCAGACTTTCGGACCATGATTTGCAGAGGGTGGTGAGTAGACTTCTTAAGACCGAGGCACTGGCCCAGATGTTACACAGCCCGACTCAACAGTCGATGGCTAACCCCGTTCCACTAAATATTCCTCCTCTGACTCTCTTGAGTTCAGAGCCGGTGCTGCTCGGAGCCGAGACTGTGGGAGTGTCAGAACCGATACCTTTTCTTTCGGCGCCGTCGTCTGCTCCGATTTCCTCCTTGGAGGGATCTCGGCGTCGGACTTCCCTCATCGGCTCTGAGGGGGCGAGTGGCATCGGACCCTTGTCCGACCCCGCTTTCCCTTTTGGTGCTTCTGTGTTGGTTAGTTCGGCTCCGACATCGGCTTCGGAGCCATCCTCGTCGGCGCCGGGGGAGGTTTTTGGCTCTTCAGAGCGAAGACCTCTGGCCCTGCCTGACAGGGGTGCCTTTGAGGTCATGCGGAGCGTGTTAGAACCAGGTTCTACTCCACAGTCGGCTCCATTAGCCCCTCCCTCCACAGTGCCTGCGGTGATTTCTTCTCACCCCCTTGCTTCGGACTGTAGAGAATCTGCGCCTCAAGTATCCCCAGTGGGAATTTCCTCCTCTTCCGAGGCCTCTCCTGACCTTGCAGGAGAACCCCCTAGGAAGAGACAGTGCAAGAGGAAGCACATTGACTCCCTTGAGTCTGTCACCTCTGACACTGATTTGGAGGATTCTGAGGGTTCCCCTCGTTCCCCCTCTGAAGATGTCTCCTTTGCAGACATACTCGAAATCTTGAAACAGAGGGGGAATTGGCCAGCACTTAACCCTTCAGAGGACGAATCAGTGTACCTTGAGGCGTTTGGTTCTCGACCTTCCACCTCCTGGGTGTCCCCTCCCGTTGACCCCCTCATGGAAGTGGTGGCGAGGAAGGCTTGGGCGGCTCCTGACTCGGTGGAACCCACCCCTAGGAGGCCAGCCAAATTTATCACTGCCCCCAAAGACAAGGAGTTTTTGTCCAAAGGTGTCTCTGTGGATGCCATGGTGGTGGCTGCAGCCACCAAGAAGGAACTAGCAGATACTTCGGTACCTGTACATCCTCCTAATAAGGAATCTAGGACCATGGACAGGTACGGTAAGTGGATGTTCTCATCAGCGACCTTTTCTATGCGTTCGCTGAATTACCTGTGTCATTTCACTCATCTCCAAAGGGACTTGCTCAAGGATATGAGTGAAGTGTTGAAGGACCCATCAGCTGTGGGGTTTTAAGATAGGATGAACTCCCAGCTGGTGACCCTTAACTCAGTAGTCAACTCCTCCATGCGCCTGATTTTGTACGCGGCTGATGGAGCGAGCAGGGCCGCAGGTACAGGGGTGGCCTTACGCCGTCATGCCTGGATGCGGCTATGTAGCTTTGCGGACCCTTTCAAGGCGTCCTTCACTAACTCCCCTTTTGATGGATCATCTCTCTTTGGTCCACAGGTGAAGTATACTCTGACAAGGTGCGAGGTAGAAGGTAAGACTGTTTCTGCCATTGGAGTCCGTTTTTCTACCCCTTCTAGGCCTTACCCCAAAGGTCAGAAGGGGGGGAAGATGTGGTTCTGCAAACAACCACAGGGAGTCTTACCAGACGCACAGAGTCATTTCCCCTCTAGAGGCAGAGGGGGGAACAATAATAATAGACGCCATCCTAGAGGCAGAGGGGGGCCTGCAGAATCAGGGTAGTCGAGAAACTTTCTCTAACAAACCCTTTCAGCACCCCTGAGGGGCTGCCCGACTGTCCACCTTCGGAGGCAGTCGGGGGAAAATTATCTCTATACCCAAAAGCCTGGCTTTCCCTTACTCAAGACAAATGGGTACAGTCTATCATATCCGAAGGCTACAGAATTCCATTCATTCACATCCCAAAACAATCCAGAAACTCCCTTCCAGATGTTCCACCCAGTCAAAGGGAGCAAGCAGCACTAGAAATTTCAAAGCTGCTGACAAAAAGAGCCATTCAACCAGTTCCAGCAGACCAACAAGGATCCGGAATCTACTCCAAATTCTTTTTGGTTCCAAAGAAGACAGGGGACTGGAGACCCATTTTGGATCTCAGCAACTTGAACAAGTTTGTCAAGAAAACAAAATTTCGGATGGTCACGCTGCAGTCCATTCTGCCCTTTCTGAGTCAGGACAACTGGATGTGCTCCATAGATCTCCAGAATGCGTACTATCACATCAAGATGAACAGACGATCCAGGAGATTTCTCCGCTTCAGGCTAGGAGCCAGTCATTTTCAGTTCAGGGCCCTGCCCTTTGGTCTCACTACAGCCCCCCGAGTGTTCACCAAATGCATGGCAGTGGTTGCCGCTCATTTGAGGGGCCAGGGATTCCAGGTATTTCCGTACTTAGACGACTGGCTCCTGACTGCCACCACCAGGCATCTACTTCTTTTAGCCAGAGACTACACTTTACGAACCTGTCAGACTCTAGGCATCTCTGTAAATTACGAAAAGTCTGTCTTGTCACCTTGTCAGTCTATTACCTTTATAGGCGCAAGATTAGACACAGTCAGTCTGTCAGCCAGACTCACGGAACAAAGGGTAGCAGACATCCACAAGCAGGTCTTTCTTCTATTACGACACAACAGGGTCAAGGTCAGACTGGTGTTGAAAGTCCTAGGGATTATGGCGGCGGCTATTCCTCTCCTCCCCTTAGCCCGCTTCCACATGAGGATCCTTCAGTGGATGCTTTTCACTCAGTGGTCATTTCAACTTCTTCCAATGTCCCACACTATCAGCATAACTCAGTCATGCAGAAATCATCTTTATTGGTGGGTCACATCTCCCCAACTTCTTCTAGGGAGACCTTTCATTCCCTCGCCCCCAGCTGCAACTCTGACAATGGACGCCTCCCTGATCGGGTGGGGGGGGGGCATTACCAGGGCAGGACAGTCCAGGGCACGTGGCAGCAGATCGAGTGCCACTTGCACATAAATGTTCTAGAGATGAGAGCAGTGCTTTTAGCGTTGCAAGCCCTTCAGGACTCTCTTCCCAAGGGGAACTATAGCAATTCAGAGGGACAATATGTCCATAGTGTGGTACATCAACAAGCAAGGCGGGACCAAATCTTACCCCTTATGTCGAGAAGCACTCAGACTGTGGCAATGGGCGATCTCTTCTCAGCGTTTCCTGATAGCAACGCACATTCCCGGCAAGTCCAATGTGATAGCAGACAGATTGAGCAGAGCAATTCTCATGCCTCATGAGTGGTCTCTGAAGAAATCAGTGTTGGAAGAAGTTTTTCGAACTTGGGGCCAACCTTGCTGCAATCTTTTTGCCACTCCCCAAAAAAGCAAGTGTCCCGATTTCTTCACCCTCTTTCCCCTACCAGGTCATCCCATCAGAGACGCTGTAGTTCACGATTGGCCTCCAGGACTCCTGTATGCCTTTCCCCCCTTCCCACTGATACCTCAGCTGATTCGGAAAGCCATCGCTCTGAAGGCCTCAATGATCCTCATTGCCCCTTATTGGCCTCAACAGGTTTGGTTTCCCTTTCTTCACCATTACCTTTTGGTGCAACCATGGCATCTGGACCCAGTTCCAGATCTCTTGACCCATCAATCGGGTCAACTGCACCAATCCCTTCCTTCTCTGAACCTCACAGCGTGGTTCCTCCAATTCCAACCTTAGCCAGGCTTCCCTTAATATCTCACTCAGTTAGAGATATTTTGATAGCTTCTCATAAGTCTTCTACCCGGAAGATTTATAGCAGCAAATGGAAACGTTTCTCCTTCTGGGCAGCGTCGAGGGAAATAGATCCTTTTACTGCACCTATTCAGTCCATTCTGGATTTCCTAGCTGAGCTTTTCCAAGCAGGCTCTTCTCCTTCCACTATCAGAGTTCAATTGGTGGCTATATCTAATTTTCATGTGGGTGTGTCAGAGTCTACTATTATGTCCCACAAACTGTGTAAAGCCTTTTTGAAAGGAGTCTTTCTTCTTAAGCCCCCTATTAAGGATCCACCTCCTCCATGGGATCTGAATTTGGTTCTAGCATCATTGATTCTACCCCCCTTTGAACCTGCGGCTTCATGTTCTATGAAGTTGTTGTCTTGGAAAATGCTTTTTCTAATAGCCATCACTTCAGCTAGAAGGGTATCGGAACTCCATGCTCTATGCTGTCGTCCCCCATATTTACTTTTTTCACAGAGATAGAGTATCCTTGCGTACCAATCCATCCTTTTTGCCCAAAGTGTCCTCTCAGGCAAATCTGAATCAAACTATTGATCTCCCAGTTTTTTTCCCCAACTATGTCAACAGGTCAGAACAGAAACTGCACTGTTTAGATGTTCATCGCCAACTTAGGTATTATTTAGACAGGACTAAACAGTTTAGAAAATCAGACCAACTGTTTATTTCATATGCGGAAGGCAAGATGGGCCTTCCAGTCACTAAAGTGTCACTTTCTAGATGGCTTACTTCTACGATTACCTTTATTTATGAGATCAGACACCAACAATTGCCCTCGAAGCCTAGAGCTCATTCTACTAGGGCCTTAGCCACATCCATAGCTTTTCAGGATAGGCTTCCTATTGACTCTATTTGCTCAGCAGCCACCTGGGCTTCCCCTCATACCTTTATTTCTCATTACAAGTTGGACATAGCCTCCAGAGACTGTGCCAACTTTGGTTCCACTGTTCTCAAGAGTCTGTTCCGATAGGCCACCCGGGACAAGGTGCTAGGGACGCGGTCCCATCCAGCAAAAATGAAGGCGAGTTAGACAACTTAACATTAAGAAGTTATGTACCTACCATAACGTTCCATGTTAGTTGTCTTCTTCTCGCCTTCTTTCTTGCGTCCCACCCTCCTTCCCCTAGCCTGGACAGACCTAGAGGAGATTGTCTTGTGACCTTCCAATCCTTATTCTCCCATGCTCTACCACCTCTATATTTTTTCCCTCTGTTAGGTTTAGGACACCTCACAGTCAGCCTTATAGAAGTGGGTTACCCTTCTCCATATTATGGAGTTTTTTTTGCTTGTCCTAGCTTTCAAACGAGATTTGAGGAGTTACCGCCTAGCATTGTGGGATATGGGGGAGCCTCGAGCCGGTGGAATTAGCTCTCGAGCTTTAGTATTGGCCGAGTCAGAGCCGAGGATCGGCTCCGAAACCATCCAGCAAGAAAGAAGGCGAGAAGAAGACAACTAACATGGAACGTTATGGTAGGTACATAACTTCTTATTTTTTAATTTTTGGCATTCAAGTGATTTCCCTTTGTCGCATTCCTTCTGCGGTTTCCACTGAATACATCATAGTGATGATTTTGCTTCCATATTATACTCTTGTTATTAATCTTTTATGCATTGGTTTAGATTTTAGTTTCACAGACGTATCTAGCAGTAATTTAAACTTTATAATTCTATGATTGCTGCATATCAATGGTCGTAAAACGTGACAGGAAGTAACGGTCATTTCATTAGAAATGCAAATAATGCCCTGTATGTTCCATTCCCTTGTAAGTTTGTTTGCAATCTGCAGTGACTGTTGTTCCTGAATATACTTTATAAATAATTTCTTTACTAATGTTGTTGGCAAATTTAAGTCTACAGCTACTATAATTTTTCCATCCTGTGTTTCCTGGAATATATGTATGATTTTCCACAGGTTATCAACACTTGACATTGGTGATATATACACTCCAAAACTTGTTATCTTTTAAAGTGTTGTCTTTATTTTCACAGTTGTACAATCTAAAACATTGGTGTTATCATCAAACATGTAATAATCACAGGTCTATAACAATTTATCTGATGTCTACGTTTGCTCGATTAAATATATGGGTTGTTGGAACCGGTCAGATCCTATCTCAGCACCTTATGCCAGAGTATTGAATCTGAGACCTCTGATTCCTCCCTACCCACAGTTCCCTCCTCCTAGCTGATTTACCTCAGATCTCATTTGCCACCCATTTTGTCCAGAAGTGTCCTCCGAGAGCTCTGTGCATTCATGATATGTGAAAGCATTTTTTGACTAAAATCTTCTACTTCTTCGTCTTCTACAAAGTTATTAGGTCTTGATTAGTTTTATGATTAGTTTAGGTGGAATATTTAGGACAAATAGATGGTATTTTTTTCAACTTTACATATTGTACTGCACTAGAATTTTCTAGTAGCATTTATAGAGGTGCATTCATGTGTGTGTGTGTGTGTGTGTGTGTGTGTGTGTGTGTGTGTGTGTGTGTGTGTATATATAAATTTATATATACATCAATAATTTAAATAATTTTTGCTATAGTGTGTTTTTTGCAGTGTATTTTTCTTTAGCATAACTTCTGTAATAGTGTGTAGAGTGTTCAGAGTGATTTATATAATTGGGGTAGGGTAATTCTTATTGAGTATTGCTCTGATGTTTGACAAGCCCACTGGATGCAAGAAGTGTTCAGCCTGTGGAGGCAAGGTATTCCTCCAAGAACCCTCCTCCAAGAACCCCATTTCCTTTATGTTTACTGTCTTGGTCTCTGTCATCTTCAGGACAGTTGCAGCATCTGTGCTGCCTTTGTTAACATAGCACTTTAAGGCAGAAAGGGGAATTTTATCCTCAAAGGTTTACTTCCCCATCAGACAGGGTCTACAATGCCCTATGAAGCAAAATTACCATCTGTTTCACCATCTACTGATAAGAAGAAGAAAGAGAAAAAAATCCAAAGAAAAACACAGGGACAAACAAGATTAGAGGAGACAAGAAGAGAGGAAGATAAGAAAAGGTTCCTAGCTCCAACCATTCTACTGGATCTGGCACTTAAGTTGCAGAGCCAGTCAAATCCACTTGCAACTCTAATCTGAACTCCTTCTCCAAAACCTACATTTTCTCTGGGCCTGGTTAGCCATTTTGTAACAAAAGCTACAGTTGAGATTAGTATCTGTAGCTTCCTCCTTGAGGTCTGGTCTATCCATCAGAAGCCTTACTGAAAAAGAGGTTGACTGCATGATAAGAAAATTCCTGAGGACACATAATCAGCTGGGGTCTTTCTGGTTCTGTCCCTAACAATTTTTGGAGCCCTTTCTTCCACTATGGAAACTTGAAAAAAAAATGCCCTTCGACCCTGTCCCATATACTTGCAACACCAACTCCTTTCCCGGAGCTGTCACTTATGGGTCTAAAGCCTTCCACTGCACTGTCATTTGATCAGACAGACCTGGAGACTTCAGCTTCCCTTACTCTTTTGATGCCAATGTTTTTGGAACCCCAACAGTTTTCAGAACCCTTTCTCCCTCTCAATGCTTCATCGCTAGACAACATGGCTGGGAGGTCCTCCTCAGAACTGACCTCTTTTGGTATTGGTAAATCTAGTAGATGGCTGACAAAGGTAGATTCTCCTCAGCTCCTTTAGCTGAGTCATCTTTTGGGGCTGTGGAAAGAGCCTTGGGTGGGCCAAGGAGACAGGTGCATGCATCGGGTTGTGATCCATCCCCACTCCCAGTGGATCCTGTGCCTGTTTCCTGTAATTCAAGTTGATAGGTACAGACAGACCCATTTAGCTTTGAGGCAGCTTGACGTTCTAGCTCTCAGTCTGATTCTAATGGGTCTCCATCAGAACACCTGAGACATGTCCCCCAAAGGAGGACATGTTAACAGAAGCATTTAGAATCCTCATCTGAGCCTGTCATTGAAGACATGGACTTAAATGATGGAGAAAGATCCCCCCCACTCCCTGACAATGTCACCTTTGGTGACATTCTAGAATTGATGGAGCGAGGGGGGAAGTGGTCCATAGAAGTTCCTTCTTTTGATGAGTCCATGTTCCTTGAAGCATTTGGGTCTGGTCCATTAACTTCCTGGGTGGTCTCACCTTCTGATGTTGTAATATAGCTTGTTGCTCAGCAGGCTTTGAAGGAGCCTAATATGTCAAAGCCCATTCAGGAAAAAAAAAACAGATAAAATCTTGGTTGCCCCAAAAGACAGGAAACATTGGTCTAAAGAACCCCCCCCCCCATAGATGATGAGTCAAGGGCATTGGACAGACTAGGGAACTGGACCTATGCATCACTGACCTTTGCACTTTGAGTGCTGAATGTTAGCACACCTGACATATTGCCAAAAGACTATCTAGGAGCTTTCCAAGTCTCTTTCAAGTAGCTTACCTTCAGAAGTTCAAAAGATGGTGGATGGCCAAATGTCTACCCTACAGTCTACATCAGATATGGCCAAGCGACTGTTGTCAAACACAGTTGATGGCACATCAAGGGCAGCTGGTGCAGGTATTACCATGCAAGGCCATGCCTGGATCCAGCTGTGTGATTTCGAGGAAAGCTTCAAGGCGTCCTTTGTCATTGATCCCTACAATGGTTCCACCCTGTTTGGACCTAAGGTAAAGAAAATGTTTACCGGGACTAAACAGGATGGTAAGACCTTGTCTGATATGAGAATCCATTTTTCTACTCCTCAAAGACCCTTTTCTATGAATCAAAGAGGAGGTAATGCAGAACATAGAATTTATAGGATGCCAGATAGACACAGTCCAACAAATTGCAAAATTCCCCGTTGCGAAAGTACAAACATTAAGGCTTATAGCTTATCAGGTGATGCAATGCCCATGCCCACAAGCAAGACCTATTATCCATCATTTATGGCTGATGGCCCCTGCTATTACACTGGTCCCTTTTACAAGATATCATATGAAAGTCCTACAGTGGACACTGGCAGTACAGTGGTCACAGAAGTTTCACTTCCTTCACACCAGAATCCAACTTACTCAAAATATATAGGACTCACATAAGTTGGTGGATTACATCTCCATCAATATTACAGGGCAGACTTTTTTGCCCAACCTGTTCCAGGGCCACCATCATCACAGACACCTCCCATCTAGGTTTGGGGGGGGGGGGCATTTCTAATGGAAGACAGTTTAAGGAATGTGGCCATCAATGGAAGCCAAACTTCACGTGTCTTGAAGATGAGAGAAGTTCTCCTAGCTTTGCAGGCCTTTCCAGACCTCCTGCCAAAGGGTGTGATCTCCAGTCACACAGACAATATGTCAGTGGTCTGGTACATTAATAACCAGGGTAGAACACGTTCATATAACCTCTTTGCTGAGCGGACATGTAAGTCTGGCAATGGGCGATTTCTTCCCACAGCTTTCTAGTGGCAATGTATATTCCTGGAATGTCAAAAGTACTAGCAGACAGGTTGAGCAGGAGTATCCTATTGCCTCACAAGTGGTCTCTGAAACAGACAGTGGCAGCAGAGATCTGATGAGTCATTATGTCTATGTCACATCCTCTATAAATGTTTGTGAATGTTTTTTAAAAAAATTTGTATAACGGCTTGAAGAAGACCTTGTCGAAAGCGCTTGCCGGATGTTTTAATAAACCAATTCTTTTACTTTCACCTCACTGAATGCTTGGATTATTGATTCTGTGTGATTTACAAGTTATTGTTCGGTGGAGTTGACTGGTGTTGCTGGAAGTTCCCAACAGTGCTGAATAGCAAGTAGTGACTTTTGTAGCTGATATTATTGAACTCAAACAGCATATGCTGTTGTGCCTAGCAGGCAGTCACGTTGAATACTAATGGACTTTGTGTATCCAGATTTCTGCATCTCCGTGCAACAGTTTTGACTTGAACAATTGGACTTGGTATTATTTTGTGTGTGCACGGAGCTTGTTGTGAGTGTTTACTTGTCTCTGCAATATTTTTATTGAGACCACCTGTTCGAGATCCAGTTCATGTGATGTTTCAGTCTTACTCCAGTCATTGATCCAGAAACCCTTTGAACCTGCAGCATCAGCAGATTGAAATTTTCTTTCTTGGAAGACTATTTTTATGATTGCTATCATTTCAGTAAGAAGTAAGTTTTGGAACTATAAGCACTTTTCTACAAGCTCACCCTTCCTTATTTTCCACAAGTATAGAATTTCACTGAGAACTAACCTCTCCTTCCTTCCAAGAGTGGTATCAGAAACATACTTAAATGAACAAATTGATTTGCCTGTATTTTTCCAAACTTTGCCACCAAGGGTGAACACACCCTCCATACCTTAGATGTCCATAGACACCTAACATTTTATTTGCATCATACAAATCAGACAAGCATTTTGCCTCCTTTTCTAAGTCTAAACTAGGGCAACATATATCAGAAATCATGCTTTCTTGGTGGCTGAAAGCTTGCATTTTTGTTTATAAAACAAGAGGGTTGTCTTTACATTCAAACCTAAAGTTTACTCTCCCAGAATGATAGTTACTTCGACATCATGTGCAAAAAGAGCACCTACTAGTGACATATGTCTAGCAGCAACTTGCTCAACAGCTCATACTTTCATGTTCCATTGCAAACTGGATGTGCAGTCCAGAGCTCACTCATCCTTTGTCTCTGCCCTTCTCAGGAATGTCCTTCCTTGCGTCCAGCCAGGTCCTTTTTAGGCAACTTGGGAATTTGTCCCACAAATTGAATAAAGTGAAAATTAAAAACATCGGATATGAAAGATATGCACCTACCATAACAATAGATCTGTGTTTTCCTATTTTCATCTGCTTCAAAATCCCTCCCTCCTCCCCCCTTTCAAATTGTCATTTTTACATCTTCTGGGGATCGATCAGATCTTGACAGGATCCGTTCTGTCAGCTCCAAATCTCATTCCATAGTGGACAGTCTTGTGGGCTTCCCTTTTATCCCCTTGTGTATTTACTAGAGACATCATGGAAACAGTCAGGAAACCAAGGTGAGGTAACTTAGTCAAGGATTTGTGGGTAGGGGAGGAGTCAGAGTTCTTGGATCCAGTACTCTGGTACCAGGCTCCAAAGTTGTATCCGACCAGATCTGACAATCCACACATTGAACCAGATGGAAATAGGACAACATGGATCTTTTGTTATGGCAAGTACATACCTTTCGTTTTTATTTTCTTATTTATTTATTTTTTCTAGGTCTTGTAACGATCTTTAATCTCTGTCATAACACATCTTCCTGTTTTTAGAATGTCTGTTACAGTAAAACATTTATAACCTGAAGAACTGGTTTGCAGTCATTTTTCTTTAAATGTGTTTCACAAACAATAGCGTCAGTCTTGTGCAGATGTAGCAAATTTACCAATAAAAAACATTATTACTAATGTTCCTAGCATTAACAATGATCACAGACACATCAAATGTTACTGTATATGAATTGTTACCTTTCTGACCAGGCAAAAATTCTGCCTTGTGTCAACCACATTATATTTGCTGCAAAAATTCTCTTCCTTTGTCTTCAAAAGTGTGTTCCCCAAATTAGGCTTGGAATGTTGTACACATTTCCACTTTTTAAAACTGTGCATTTTTCTTATAGGTATCTACCTAAAAATATTTTTATTCACACTAACTTGATTCTGCTTTCTGTATGTGATTTGTGAATAATACATCCTAACATCTTTATACGCTATGTTACGTAAAAGGGCTGTAATTTCCTTGATAGCAGGGATTCTGTGAAGATGAGATCAAGTGTACCAACATGAATAAAAACAGCTCCACACTTCCTTACATTAAGTTGTTCTACTGCCCTACTCATATTCTGCATTATTTCTCCCGCAAGCATAATACTATTTCATGTTTATTGTCATCTCTGCAAATGTATCAGTTCCTCCAATAATCAAATCTCCAGTTATATAATTTCTGACCAGATCTGAAGAATCCCCCATTTCAGTAATGTCTGCTCCATCAATGGTTACAAAGGAATGATCATCATCAACATTAGTCTTATTAACATCACTGTTTTCTGTGCTGAAGTTTTTCTAGTTGACTGATATTTCTGGATAGGTACATACCAAAGGGTGCAGTATGTTCAAAGGTGAATCTGTTGAAAGAGGAGTATAGATGGACAATGAATTCTTTTATCCTGCAGGATATGTTTTTAGTTACTAGCTGGACTAGGTAGAACGTTTTCTGAATGATAGATGGTATGGAGTGGTCAAAGGAGAGTTCATTGTCCATGAATATGCCCAGAAGCATTACAGTTCTTTCACCTTAAAAGGTATAAATGTGTATAATGAGACACTCTTGTTTATTCTATGTTGCTGTTCTCTCCCTTTCTCATTGTTCTGAGTACTACTAGTCCCTCATGTTGTAGTAAAGGAAAAGTAGCTGAATTATGGATTATGTCTGTACTTTTGTCTTTGCTTTTATCTGAAATGTTATTTTTCTGTGCTTTTCACAAACAGTGCAGTTTCTTTAACCTCAACAAACAACATTTATGCCAAAAAATTACCACACACAGTACTTGTTATGCTTAGAGCCAGATCATATAGTTGTAAAGTGTGATAGCTGTGTTCAGAGATTCAAACACAAGGGCCTTTTTAAACCTCACCATGCATATCAAATCTCTGACAAGTTCTGGTACATGGTGATGTGTCAGCAGCAGCTTAGGAGATGAAACATTTACAAGCAGGGGCCTGGTAGATGAACCATTTACAGGCTGCCTGTGTCCATTAGAGACATGGGTGCCATATCAGGGATGAATTTCCTTTTCCCAATCCAAGTATCCAAGTTACACTTGAATTGGGTTAGGGAGGAACTCCACTTCAAATGGATGGGGAAGCCTGTTCCAGAGAAGGGGTAGTCTCTGGGATACTTACCTGTCTCCATCACAGGCAAGATTTGCATCTTTAGAATGGATATTTCTGGTGATTATAGGTTCATAGGTTCATACTAGGCTATCTGCCCTAGGGCATTTATAAGCCTAGCCAGAGTGTGTTTGGCTTTCGCCACCCATTTTAAATTAATTTTGCTATGCCCTTTTTCGAGGTTAGTATACTGTGCCTCTGTCTAAAAGTGACACAGAAGTGATACCCGGGGTAAACCTACGATCTCCCATCCACTCATCAAGATTCCTCTTGAAGAGAGTCAATGAGGGACTCTGCCTAACCTGGA
This sequence comes from Protopterus annectens, assembly GCF_019279795.1. Lineage (NCBI taxonomy): Eukaryota > Metazoa > Chordata > Ceratodontiformes > Protopteridae > Protopterus > Protopterus annectens. Next base: position 754,170,791 of record NC_056726.1, on the reverse strand, counting down.
CTGGGATTTTATTCCAGAGTGAAGGGAGCCTCTGGGTTATGAATCTGTCCCTCCAGCATGTCCTATTTATTTCAGTGCTGAGGTTCAAGTCTCTCGAGCGAGCTCGATGGGATTTGGACTTTCTGAGGTGCAGCATGTCCATTAATTCCGGGTTGGACATGGCTTTATACGTCAGGCACAGATCGCCTCTGAGCAGGCGGTATGCCACTGAGTAGAGCTGGAGTTTCTTTAACCGGGCAGCATATGGCATCTGTTTGAGCCCTTTGATCCTCTTGGTGAGGTACTTTTGGGGTCTTTCCAGTTGCTGCAGGTGTCTGGTAAGGTACATCCCAAAAGGGGCATTGTACTCAATTATGGGCCTGATGAGGGATGAATAAAGAGGCACGATAACCTCCCCTGATCTAGATGTGAATCTCTTCATGATTAGGTGGGCTATATAAAATGTTTTTCTAACCACTCTGGCCACGTGGTTGTCAAATGAGAGATTGCTATCAACTTGGGTCCCCAGGTCCCTAATTACTTCTTCTGTACTTAATGGATTACCACCTATGTGGTAATTTGTGGGCACTTTGTTTTTGCCAAAGGGGATGACTATACACTTTTTGGCATTTAGCTTGAGGCCATGGCTCTGGCACCAGTTGTCTGTTTCTATGAGGCCCTTTTGGAGGATGCTTGCGTCGGCTGGAGAGTCTATTATGGTGCCCAGTTTGCAGTCATCTGCGAACTTGGTCAGCCACAGTCCTTCCGTGTTGGCCTGTACCTCCGAGAAATATATACCGAACAAGAGAGGTCCCAGGACTGAGCCTTGTGGGATGCCACTTGTAACTGGTTTGGAGTCTGACATGGCTCCAGCAATTCTAACCATGTGGGTTCTGTCCTTGAGCCAGTTTGCAACCCATCTAGTGACATAGGGGTTTATATTTAAGCTGGTGAGCTTATCTATAATGCCCGAGTGGGGTATTGTATCGAAGGCTTTTGCGAGGTCCAGGTAGGCTGTATGGACCACCTTCCCCTTGTCAATGGCCTTGGTGACTGTTTCAAAGAAATCGACCAGGTTTAAGAGGCAGGATCTGCCCTTAACAAAGCCGAACCGGGTAGGATCCAGTGTCTGTAGGTCCCCAATATCTTTATTTATGAGGTCTATGATGATCCTTTCCATAGCTTTGCTGACCAAGCTAGTCAGGCTTATGGGGCGATAGTTTCCAGGATCCGTTGAGGCACCACCTTTGTGGAGAGGGACCACTGTTGCTATACGCCACTCGTTGGGTACATATCCTGTAGTAAGGCTGAGATTGAACAGAAGTTTTAGGTTTGGGTTTAGCTCTTCTTGGAGTTCATGTAGGACGCAGCCGGGGACACCGTCTGGTTCCATTGATGCTGTGTTTTTTGCTTTGGAGAGGGCGGCTCTTACCTGAGCATCTGAGATGTCAGGGGGGCAGCACTCTGCTGGGATAGATATTTGCCCTTGTGTTGCGGGGGGGGGGAGAAGTTTGCGCTGAACCTGTCAGCTAGGATGTTGGCAATGTCTGTGGGTTCGGTGTATTTTTTTGTCAATTTGGACTAATTCTGAGCATATCTGGGAATGCCCACCCAGGTTCCTAACATAACTAAAAAAAGCCTTGGGATTATCCTTAGTGTCCTGTGCAATTTTTCTCTCGAAGCTGGCCTTAGACGATTTTATGAGTGCCCGTAGTTTTTTGCTAATACTGATCAGAGATGCCTTCCCTTTTTGGGATTTTGCTCTATCATGGAGTAGCTTCCTCCTTCTATTGTATAGTTTGTTTATGGCTGGGGTCCACCAGACAGGACGTCTGCCTTTGGAGGATTGGGTCTTGGTTTTATTTGGGATTGCATGATCCATGCATTCCTGAAGGTGTTCATAGAATGCATTTATAAAGGATTCTGCGGTCTGGGCTGTATTTTCCACAGGCCCGGGGGCTTTGAAGGATTCCACCTTGGTTTTGAGGAGTGTGAAATTTGCTTTAGAGAAGTTTTTCACTGTGGTTTTCTGGGCAGGGGGTGGGGTCGGGATGTGAATATCCACTGAGATTAGTTTATGGTCTGATCTTACCAGTGAGGGATACACTTCTGGTCTGGAGCATAGAGTCCCCATGTTGGTGATGATCAGGTCCAGTATGTTTTCCCCTCTTGTGGGAGTGGTAACAAGTTGTTCCATAGCATTTGAGTTTATAAATTCTAGGAACCTTTGGGCTAGGGTGTTGGAGCTAGAGTAATGCTCCCAGTCTATGTTTGGGTAGTTGAAGTCGCCCAATATAATGGTGTTCGGAGAGACCTTCATATTTTCCAGTGTTCTCAGGAAGGCCGAGTGGGGTTCCTGAGTTTGGGAGGGTGGTCTGTAGCAGGCTATAAACTGGAAGGCAGTTTTACCCACTGTTAGTTGCACATGGATAGTCTCTGATGCTTCTTGCTGTGCCACCAACCTGGAGGTGTGGGTATCTTTGATGAATACTGATACTCCCCCTCCTTTTGTGGCTCGATCCAAGTTTTGGGGCCGAAAAGCATGGTATGAGGTATAACCTGGTAGTGCTGGGGTACTCTCGGGAGCCTTGAACCAGGTTTCTGTTACTGCACAGATATCAATGTTCTCCATGCTAAGGAGAGTTTTGAGTGCATGCATCTTGAGGTTTTGACTTCTGGCGTTGAGTAGCATTACTCTTAGTTTCTTATCCCTTGTGATACCTATGGAGGTGGGTTTGTCTTTTCAGCCTTGTCTAAAAAAGGCACTATGGGGGTAGCAAGAGCCTTTGCCAATATCCAAAAGCCCACGGGTGACAGGTGTAAGCCGTCCCTAGTGAAGCATCGTGGCTTGTCGAGCATGTCATCCCAGGCTGACAGGCATTGGATCCCCTTTGAATGACATCAATACTTAAGCCAATTGTTGAAATTGATCATCTTGTCTTCATATTGTGGCATCATTCTTGGTGAGGGTAAGATGCTACTCAAGGTCAGGGTCATACCGGCCTGGGCTACATGCTCAGAGAGCTCCTCTATGTCTCTTTTCATGTAGTCCAGGGAGGTACATCTCAGGTCATTCACACCAGCATGGACAATGACTGAGTCATATTTGTACTTGCCTTGGAGTGACCTGAGTGCTTGTGTTATGTGGCGGATCCTAGCACCCAACAGGCAGCTCACCGTGACCTTCACCTTGTTCAGCCTGGTGAGCGGGACGTCAGTGTGCCTGATGATAGAGTCACCTATTACAAGTGTATCAGGTGTGTTGTTTAGCCTTAAGGGCTGTGACTGTTTGGCACACTGGCTTTGTGAGCTATGTGTTGCACATGTTTTGTTTTGGGGTAGCGGTTGCTTGGGTGTCTGCTTTGGAGGTCTCTGCTGCTTAGGCAGATTTTTATTTACAGTCCCCGAGTATGTTTTTGGACCGGAGAGGAGATTGACAACTGACCTTTGGACATGCTAGAATAGTATTGGGAATTCCTTTGTAATTGAAAAAAAGGGCCAATGGGGAACAAGGTACTCAAGGGGAGTTTGTGAGGGTGGAGTGCTTTTAATTTTTTAGTGCTGACTTATATAATTGCTTTAGTGAGCAAGTGCCAGGTAACTTAAATGCAATGTGTTACAGGTAACTTAAATGCAAAAACGACAAACAGTAACTTTCTTTCAAGTGAAACAAGGAAATAAGTACAGTAAGCAATGCAGATATCACTAGGGATCCACAGAAGCGCTGAAAAGCCGCGTTTTAGGTGGAATTAGCGTTTCAGGGAAATAACAAGCAAACAAACAACAAGCATACAAACAAAGCTAGATTCAGCAGGCCTGGATCTAGTCTATGCTACAGCAAACAAGGTGTACCAATTTCAGTAAGAAACAGTTCAGATATGTTTGTTTTGTAAATATGCAGGAGGTCCATCAGGGTAGATCTGATAATGCCTTGTATGCCAGGCATAGATCTCCCCTCAGCAGCCTGTAGGAGACATAATACAGGGATAGGGCCTTGAGGCAGTCTGCATAGGACATGTTACTTACGCCCTGTATTCTTTTAGTGAAGAACCTCTGTAGATGTTCCAGTTGTTGGATGTGCCTGGTTAGGTCCATACCAAAGGGGGCACTGTATGTACTTAGTGATAGGTCTGATGAATGCTGAATACAGTGGAAGAATGACCTCCTTGGACCTAGATGCCATCATACCTCTTAACCTCTTGGCTTATGAAATCTGGACAAAGCCTTACATTACTGGAGGACAAAGCCCCAAAAATAGGGACAGCTTTTAAAGAGTGCACTTACAAACATAGAAAGTAGATAGAATAACATGGTTTGTGTTAAAATACATTTTCTAAAGGATACGAAGTCTGAAACTCAAGTGTATGTCATTATTTGGTAATTTCATTCCTCAGATCATCCAAGTAATTTGCCAGAAAAACATAAATTTTATGAGGAACAGACCGAAATTTTGAGGTGAAAATTTGGACATTCTGCAAAAATCCATACAGTTGAGAGGTATGGCATGCCATACCTTTGTATATGTTATACAACATAGAATGATTTTCTCACTACTGTAGACACATGATGGTCAAAGGCTAAATTATTGTGTATGTGCGTCTCCAAGTCCCTAACTATTGGGTCAACTATTGTGTTGTGTTGTCAATATGATAGTTACCAGGGGTGGATGGCTTCCTGAAAGATACTGTTATACATTTATTGGCATTTAGCTTTAGTCTATGGCTCTGACATAGGTTATTTGTCTGTCTCAGCCCTTCCTGGAGAACATTATTGTCGGTGGGGGATTCTGTGATGGCTCCTAATTTGCAATTCTCTGCCAGTTTGGTCAGCCAGAGGCCCTGGGCATTGGCCTTGACCTCAGAGAAGTAAAGGCCAGAAAGAAGCAGGAACAGTCCCAGGACTCAGTGACATAGCGGGGGGGCACTTTTCAATAAACTTCAGTGTGCTGTACAGAACATCTTGATCAATTGCCAACCAGCTCCCAGACTCCAAGCAGTTTTACAGGATGAAATTTCACCACAGACAGACACAGCATGTCCCGAAAGCATGCTGCTATGCCCATATCATGGACAAGCAAGAAATTGAAACTTGAGTTCAAACTGTTTACTTACCACCATACTGCTCAACCTCTAAATGCTAGAAATCTGGACAAAGTAAGTATAAAGTAAAAGGGGGGACAAAGGCCAAAAAAAAAACAGGGGCATATTTTAAATATTATTCTTATAAACTTAGAAAGCTGATTGCTAGAATAATAGGATTTGTTTTAGCATACAGTTTCTGAAGGATTTGAAGCATGAAATTCAAATGTATGTAATTATTTAGTGACTTCAGTCCTCAGTGATTTGCTAGAAAACTCATGTTTTATGAGGAACAGACCAAAATATAGATGTTAAGTTGTCTATCTCGCCTTCATTCTTGCTGGATGGGTTCGGAGCCGACCTCGGCTCCGACTCGGCCACTCTAAAAGCTCGAGAGTTGGTTCCACCGGCTCGAGGCTCCCCTTATATCCCACAATGCTAGGCGAGAGTTACCTCAGATCTCGTTTGCCGCTACAGCGAGGTTGGTTGCTTCTACGGTTCCTGGTGAGTGTTAGCTTTTTATTCAAAAAGTTACTCTTTTTCCCCTTTTAACTTTAATTCTTCCTAAATTAGTGTAGGATATAGATCTTTATCCCGACCCTATTTTTCCCGTTTTCTTATTAAAAGAACCGTTGGTTCTTCCCTTGGCCTTGGCCTTCCTTCCCTAGGGTGTGTTTGTGTAGTTTACTTTAACTTTTTGTGCTTAATTATTAGTATTTTACTAAATTTGTTATTATTTTTAGTATTAATAATTTTTCTGACAGGGTATAACTGTGTGTTTGGGTGTGTGTTAGTGTACACCTGTCAGTTAGGGAAATGTCAAAGGAAGCAAAGGTCTCTGGATTCAAGAAGTGTGATGCGTGCTGTCAGAAAATGTCTCTGACAGGCGCTCACACTTCTTGTGTCTGTCTAGGGCCTTTGCACCTGCAGGATTCCTGTGCTGTGTGCCATGGCTTCAGCCCCAGGGTCCTGCAGGAGAGAAAAACAAGCTGATTCTCAGAGGCTTGTTAAAGCCAGAGGATTCCCTGTCAGTTTCAACAGGAAGCCCTCTAAACATCGAGGTCTTCGGCTCCGGCTTCTGAGCCGAGACCTCAGGTTGTTCAACCTTTGCCTTTATCGGCTCCGGCTGGAGCCGATAAGACTCAGTCCACAGTTTCTGTGGCTGGCCGAGGTTATCGAGTACCCGTGTCGGCTCCGACAAGATCTTGAGCCGACAACCAGAAAGAGGTCTAGGTCACCTTCTCTTGGCTCCGTTCATTCGGCTCCAGGATCTCCCCTGCTGTCTGAACGGGCCAAAGTCTCATTCCTCTAGGTCATCGAGGCTTTCCGATCATGACCTTCAGAGGGTGGTGAGTCGACTACTTAAGTCCGAGGCACTAGCCCAGATGCTTCAGAGCCCGACTCATCAGCGGTGCCTGCCCCGTCCATCAACTCTTTCCTCCTTCGACTCTTTGAGTTCGGGCCGGGTCGTCAGAACCGAGACTGTGGTCGCCGGGCCGAGACAATTGTCTTCGGCTCCGTCGTCCTCCGTTTTCTTCCGTGGAGGAATCTCGGCGCCGGACCTCCTCATCGGCTCGAGGGTGAGTGGCATCGGACCCTTGTCCGACCCCCTCTCCCTCTCGGCGCTAGTGAGTTCGGCTCCGACATCGGCCTCGAGCCATCACTGTCGGTGCCGAGGGGTCCTTAGCTCCTCGGGCGGGGACCTCTGGCTCTGCCTGACAGGGGTGCATGAGGTCATGCGGTGTGTTAGAGCCTGGCTCTACTCCACAGTCGGCTCCGTCAGCCCCTCCTCTATGCTGCCTCAGGGTAAGTCGACTCACTCCCTCATCCCGGACCGCAGAGAGCCAGCTCCTCAGGAGCCCCTTTGGGGATTTCATCCTCTTCCGAGGCCTCTCCTGATTTGGCAGAAGAGCCCCTCGGAAGAGGAAGTGCAAAAGGAAGCACATTGACTCACCTGAGTCTATCACGTCGGACACAGATCTGGATGATTCTGAGGGTTCCCCGTTCCCCTTCTGAAGATGTCTCATTTGCAGACATTCTGGAGATCCTTAAACAGAAGGGAAATTGGCCAGCCCTCAACCCTTCGGAGGGCGAATCTGTGTATCTTGAGGCGTTTGGCTCTCGTCCTTCCACCTCCTGGGTGTCCCCCTTGACCCCCTCATGCAGGTGGTTGCTAAGAAGGCATGGACGGCTCCTGATTCAGTGGACCCCACTCCCAGGAGACCCTCCAAATTCATCACAGCTCCATCAGACAAGCAATTTTTATCAAAAGGAGTTTCTGTGGATGCTATGGTGGTAGCTGCCGCCACAAAGAAGGAACTGGCTGATCCTTCAGTGCCTGTCCATCCACCTAACAAGGAATCTAGGTCCATGGATAGATGCGGAAGCGGATGTTCTCCTCAGCGACATTTACTATGCGTTAAGCTGAATTACCTGTGCCATTTCACTCGTCTTCAAAGGGACTTGATCAAGGAAGCGAGTGAAATGTTGAAGGACCCTACAGCTGCGGGTTTCAAGAAAATGAACACGCAGCTGGCTATCCTAATTCCATTTCCAACTCCTCCATGCGCCTCCTCTCTTATGTGGCGAGCAGAGCCGCAGGAACAGGGGTAGCCTTACGTAGGCACCTGGATGCGGCTATGCAACTTTGGAACCTTTCAAGGCGTCTTTCACGAACTCCCCTTTTGATGGATCATCTCTTTTGGTCCTCAAGTGAAAGAAACCCTGACTAGGTGCGAGACTGATGGCAAGACCCTTTCTGCCGTCGAGTCCGTTTTCGACTCCTTCTAGGCCTTACCCCAAAGGCCAGAAGGGTGGGAAGATGTGGTTCCGTAAACAATCTCAAGGGACTTAGCCTGACGACAGAGTCGTTTTCCTACCAGAGGCAGAGGTGGGAATAACAATGGTAGACGCCGCCCTAGGGGCAGGGGGTCCGCAGAACCAGGGCAATCGGGAAGCCTTTCCTGACAAGCCCTTTCAGCATCCCTGAGGTGTTGCCCGACTGCCCATCTTCGAGGCAGTCGGGGAAGATTATCACTCTACCCAGAAGCCTGGCTATCCCTGACTCAAGTCAAATGGGTACAGTCCAACTATTCCGAAGGCTATGCTAACCCCTTTCTACGTTTTCCAAAACAGTCAAAAAAATCGCTTGCAGATGTTCGACCCGCTCAAAGGGATATAGCAGCTTTGGAAATTTCAAAACTGCTTGCAAAAGAGCAATTCAGCCAGTGTCAGCAGACCAACAAGGATCCGGAATCTACTCAAGCTTCTTTTTAGTTCCAAAGAAAACAGCGGGCTGGAGACCAATTTTGGATCTCAGTATCTTGAACAGATCAGTCAAGAAAACAAGATTTCGGACGGTCACGCTGCAATCCATTCTTCCCCTATTGGGAAAGGAAACTGGATGTGCTCTATAGACCTTCAGGATGCGTACTATCACATAAAATGAACAGGCGCTCCAGAAGATTCCTCCGCTTCAGGCTGGGAACCAGTCATTTTCAATTCAGGGCCCTGCCCTTTGGTCTCACCACTGCCCCGGTGTTTACCAAATGCATGGCAGTGGTAGCTTCTCACCTGAGGCGACAAGGATTCCAGGTGTTTCCATATTTGGACGACTGGCTTCTCACAGCTCCCACCAAGCATCTCCTTCTGATGGCCAGAGATTATACTTTTCGCGTTTGTCAAAAACTGGGTATTTCAATAAATTGCGAAAAGTCTGTTTTGTCGCCTTGTCGTACTATTACCTACATAGGCGCAAATTTAGATACTATAAACATGTCTGCAACGCTAACGAACCAAAGGATATCAGACATTCACAAATTGGTGTCACTTCTTCTCAACAACAGCAGAGCCAAAGCCAGGTTAGTTCTAAAGGTGTTGGGAATCATGGCAGCGCCATACCTCTCCTCCCATTGGCCAGATACCACATGCGGATCCTTCAGTGGATGCTTTTTCTCAATGGTCATACCAGGAACTTCCAATGTCTCACACCATTATGATCACGCAAGCATGCAAAAGCATCTCCTGTGGTGGATGTCTTCCCAGCTCCTGTCGGGAAGACCATTTGTTCCACCTCCTCCGGTTGCTACTCTGACAACGGATGCCTCCCTGATCGGGTGGGGGGCATTATCAGGGCAGGACAGTCCAGGGCACATGGCAACCAAGCGAATGCCACTTGCACATAAACGTTCTGGAGATGAGAGCAGTGCTTTTAGCGTTGCAAGCCCTTCAAGACTCTCTTCCCTTGGGAGCGATTGCAATCCAGACAGACAATATGTCTGTAGTGTGGTACATCAACAAACAAGGCGGAACCAGATCATACCCCCTGTGTCGAGAAGCACTCAGACTGTGGCAATGGGCGATTTCTTCTCAGCGTTTTCTGATAGCAACGCACATCCCCGGGAAGTCCAATCACATTGCGGACAAGTTGAGCAGAGCTATACTCATGCCTCACAAGTGGTCTCTGAAAGACTCTGTAGTGAGAGAGATATTTCTCAAGTGGGGTCAGCCTTGCTGCGATCTTTTTGCTACTCCCTAAAACAGCAAGTGCAGAGAATACTTCACTCTGTTCCCTTTACCAGGCCAACCCAGCAGAGGCGCTCTAGTCCAAGTTTGGCCCCGGGGACTTCTGTATGCATTTCCTCCTTTCCCTCTGATCTCTCAAGTAATACAGAAAGCTATCGCTCAGAAGGCCTCATTGATCCTCATTGCTCCTTACTGGCCTCGACAAGTGTGGTTCCCCTTTCTACATCGTTTTCTCTTGGGCGACCGTGGCATCTGGACCTAGTTCCAGATCTTTTGATCCACCAGTCGGGTCAGTTTCATCGCTCCCTCCCTCTCTGAACCTCACTGCTTGGTTCCTCCAGTTCCAACCGTAGCCAGGCTTCCTCAATTATCTCACTCGGTTAGAGATATATTGATAGCTTCCCATAAATCTTCCACTCGAAAGATTTATTTGGGTAAGTGGAAACGCTTCTCATATTGGGCACAAGGAAAGGACATAGATCCTTTCACCGCTTCCATCCAACTAGTCCTTGATTTTCTAGCTGAACTCTTCCATGCAGGTTCATCTCCATCTACTCTTAAGGTTCAATTGGCAGCTATTTCTAATTTTCATGTGGGCATTTCTGAATCTGCCCTAATGTCCCACAAACTTTGCAAAGCCTTTTTGAAAGGAGTTTTTCTTCTCAGACCTCCTATAAGAAATCCTCCTTCTCCTTGCGACCTAAATTTAGTTCTTGCTTCTTTGATTCTTTCCCCTTTCGAACCTGCAGCTTCATGTTCCTTGAAATTATTATCATGGAAAACTCTCTTTCTGGTGGCTATCACATCAGCTAGAAGAATTTCAGAACTTCAAGCACTCAGTTGTCGTTCTCCTTATCTTTTGTTCCATAAGGACAGAGTTTCCTTACGAACTAACCCGTCCTTTTGCCTAAGGTGGTTTCAACATCAAATCTAAACCAAAGCATTGACCTCCCTGTCTTTTTCCAGAATATTCAAATAGGTCTGAACAAAAATTACACTGCCTGGATGTTCATCGTCAATTAAGGTACTACTTGGACAGGAAGAAACAATTCAGAAAATCTGATCAGCTGTTTGTCTCCTATCGGAAAGCAGAAAAGGACTTCCAGTTTCAAAGGTATCATTATCCAGATGGCTAACATCTCTGATTACCCTTGTTTATGAGATTAGACACCAAAACTGCCTAATAAACCTAAAGCCCATTCCACCAGAGCTTTGGCTACTTCTTTAGCCTTCCAAGACAGACTGCCTATTGACACCATTTGTGCAGCGGCTACTTGGGCTACTCCTCACACTTTTATTTCCCATTATAAGTTGGATTTAGCTTCTAGGCATAGAGCTAATTTTGGTTCCACTGTTCTCAGGAGTCTGTTCCGTTAGGCCACCGGGACAAGGTGCTAGGACGCGGTCCCATCCAGCAAGAATGAAGGCGAGATAGACAACAACATATAGAAGTTATGTTCTTACCATAACGTTCCATGTTAGTTGTCTTCTTCTCGCCTTCTTCTTCCCACCCTCCTTCCCCTGGCCTGGACAGACCTAGAGGAGTTGTGATCGTGACCTCTCTTTCTACCACCTCTTTCTTAGTCATATGCTATTGTGCATATTTTCTTATTTCAGGATGTAGGTCACCCTTTTCTTCCTGCTGTTAGAGGTGGATTCTTTTTACAGTTATACTGTTATTGATATAAGCTGGGTTAGCTTACAAACGAGATCTGAGGTAACTCTCGCCTAGCATTGTGGGATATAAGGGGAGCCTCGAGCCGGTGGAACCAACTCTCAAGCTTTTAGAGTGGCCGAGTCGGTGCCGAGGTCGGCTCCGAACCCATCCAGCAAGAAGAAGGCAAGAAGAAGACAACTAACATGGAACGTTATGGTAAGAACATAACTTCTATTTTTGCGACCTGTCTGTTTTTTTTTTTTCTGGACTATCCAGAAATCAAACTGATTGTGCGGAGGTCCAGAAAACACTGTATAAACTCTCTTATCCTGTTTCAAAAAAAGGAACAGACTATTGGAGTTTGTTAAATCTGTGTATTTACTATGCTTTTTTTTACAGAAAATTATAGTATATCGGCAGAAAGAACTTTACAGTGTAGAATAGATCTCTTTTTAGCATGATAAATAAGTAGGCACAGTGCTAGGCACAGTAAATTCAGTCCTAAGGAAAGGAATCAATAATGCCCCGGAGCTGGTTCAAAGACTTGTCTCCCCATGATGCTTGGCTAAGTTCAGGGATCTATTAGACTAGTTTTGAAAAGTAATTGCTTAATTTTCTAAAATAAATTGTATTTCATTTTCACCATCTGTTTACAAATCACACCCAGTTATTTAAACAAGTGCTTTCCTTAGTTGCAGAAGTTGCTTCCAGTGTCTTGGCACACTGTGGCAGTATGCTACAATGTCTCGAGAGATGCAGGCTGCAATTTATATTTCTGTAGTCAGTAGAACATGGATCTATGGCATCATTACAGGTACACTGAGGATATGTAGTTAATCTTGCAGGATTTTATTTGCTTCTACTGTGTTAGGCTTTGCATCTTTGCACTGATAACTGTTTTTCCTGGTGATTCGTCTTTGGTGTTTCCTGGCCCCATCTTAGGCAATGGTGGGCAGTTTATCACATGACAGCAAATATCATTGTAATATTGAAAAGACTGGGACATCAGTCTGATTATCCTAGGTGAGAGAGGCAGGATAGAGGTTTAATGCACCTGAGTAAGACTTAGAAGCTTTTCTTTGATTTGTCTGTTTCAACCTGGATTTCTGCATCCATACAAGAGGAAGATCCTAACAACCAACTGCAGTAGATTACTTATGTTGTGCCACTCAATGACAGTAGTATCTGCTGCTCTGCAAATGACAGTGACCAGGAATGTAGCAAGGACATATGGCAGTGGTATCTAATTTTGATACTAGGCAAGCATTGTATTTGGTAAATAACTATATCAGCGATAGCTGATGTGTACACCTACCGAGTACAGCAACCTCCTCCCTCCCCCTTGTGCAGCTGTCAGCTCAAGCACACTGGGAAGTTGTATTTAATCGGAAGACAGTGCTACAAGTAAAACACGAGAATAACTTCCACAATTTCATTGTGGAGCAAATAATACAAGAAGGACAGTATGAATACTAACGAAGCAAAGGAGTACCTTGTGAGAAAGGAATTCCCCCAGCTGTTTGAGGTAGGAGTCCAAAGTATGACGAGTAGATGCTAAGTATCTGTGGAGTTAGGTGTATAAGCTACAGAGCTGAGTAACTTGTGCTGCAGTTTGAATGCTACTGAAAAATCTCAAATGAAATCTGCCACTGTTTCTGACAGCACTAGGAATGGAAAAAGAGGGTGTCCCCTATCAGGTGACATCTAGACAATATCACAGAATGGGTGGAGAGTGGATGGGTGAGTGAGGAGTGGAAATGGGTGGGGTTATGGGTGGTGTGAGGGATGTGGCCTTGGTCTGGCAGGCAACCTCAAAGACCGCCTCGGGCAGCATAAACTCTAGCTACGTCACTGCCAGGACTGATCCCTGAGGGACTCTGCTTGTGACTAATTCTTTATAGAAGTGGCCTCCCTAATTTTAAAACACACACACACACACACACACACACAGATAGCAACGCTAAAACACTGTGAGATATTCTCTGATGGGTCTCTACAAAAATCTCTCATGAAACCATAATAATGGGTGATGATAATATAGACTGGCAAACCATAAAATCTGAAAATCCAGCCAGTAATATACATCTGTGCAGGATCACCCAACTTATAACCACAACAATTACATATAAAAAAGCCACAGCCAGTCAGTCAACTATTGACCAAGTCCTAACATCTTCTCCAAATAAAATATCATCCCATGGAACTTTACCAAACAACCTAAGTGGTCACTTATGAATCCACACCATAAAGTTCCAAAGCAACTGCCTCAAAACGTATCATTATGACCCGGTAAGAAAAGGTACTACTTTTCATGAAGACACTTTTATTAATACATTACATATCTTTAACTGGGAATCACTTAAAAATTCTCCCCATACATGATGATGTATCTTAAGTTCAATAAAATCTTCCTAGGTATTCTAAACACACTATCCCCCACATAACAAAAGGGTCAAAGTCAATTCTGCCCTATGGTTATCCTTAGCAACTAAACAACTCATGAAACAAAGGGACAAAGCCTGGAAGGCTTGGACAACAAATAAAGCAGCTCACACTTTACTAGCATATACACAATTAAGAAAACTAACAAAACAATTTATCACCAAAGATAAGAAAACCTATTACTCAACCACTCAAAACACTTAAAAAACACACACACACACACACACACACACACACACACACACACACACACACATGCACACACACATGATATGGGCTTCAGTCAATAAACTGTTAAATCCCGGACAAGTTACGCAGCTAACACCAAAATACAGAAACATAACTATGCCATAGCCAATCAATTCAATATCCACTTTATTATAGACAGTGCTGTCATTTACTAACCACATGACTAATAAAGCTTTTGACATCCCTAATAAGTCAAATAACCCCCTTCAACATTTCTTCTTGCAGCCAGTTCCCACAGATACCATCAAAAATATGAAAGTGTACTGCAACTGCCTCTGACAACCTACCTGGCAAATATCTTAAAACAGCAGTTAAAGCTATTGCATATCCAGTCTCCGTTCTGATAAATTCATCTATATCTGAAATTAAAGTCCCTTTGTCATGGACAAATAATTCATTGTTCTATTTTACAAGGGTAGAATCAATACAGATCTTTCAGACTATAGGCCAATTGCTATTTTATCTGACCTATCAAAAATATTAGAAAAAAATCTATTCTTATGCAACTTCTCAACTATCTGAAGAACAACTAGCTTCTATCTTCATCCTAACATGGCTTTCATTCTCATTTAAGCACAACTACTGCTTTGCTGAATTTTGTTAATACTGTTAACACTCATAGAAATGCCAGAAGCCTAGTCTCCACCATCTTCCTAGACTTTTAAAAATTCTTTGATACCATCTTCCATCAGAAACTCTTACATAAACTCTCATCCTTAGGGCTCACCAACTTTTCATTGTAATAATCCCATAGCTACCTCTCAAAAAGAGCACAAGCAGTTAAATGGAAAAATGATTTCTCTACTTTCTTGCAGATGAATATTGCTGTCCCACAAGGATCTAAGCTAGGCCCTATACTTTCCAACATATTCATCAGTGTTCGATATGCTGATGACTCAACACTAATCTGTTCTTCCAAAACTCTGTCTGAACTCCAAGACCTTACTCAACATTCTCCTCCTTATTGATTAAAATATGGCTAAAGAATTCACAAATACTTATAAACCCTACCAAAAAAAATAGTGCTCTTTCCTCAAAACACATCTCTACTAAACAACACTGTTCACTGTCGTCTCTGCCAACAGCACCATGATCGAACAAGTAAACCACACAAAATTACTTGGTGGCATCATAAATGACCAGTTGAAATTTGACTATCATACATCACAAGAAGTTAAAATCATCTAGCACATTATACTTTGTGAAAAACTACCTCACTGGTATTGCCAGAAGATATATAGCCTCTACTTTCTTACTCCCATCTCTCCTGCATGCTGTCCCAGTCTTCACTAACTTTCAGATCTCACAGCTGTCCAAACTTGAACAGTGTTATAACAAAAAGCCAAATTTGCAGTAAACTATAACAACAGACCACAACACTGCCTAGCACTCAGAGAATTAAACTGGTTAGAACTACCACATCACCTAGAACTGCAATACACTGACTTCTCTATAAGGCTGAAAAATGCCCAGCCCATAACAACTTAATGCAAGACTACTCCCTCAATAGGATTTTACAGTATAAAGAAAAAATCATATAATAATGCATGTGATTCTTTACAGTGAAATAGTTTTGCTAAGCTAAGCTAAGGAATTACATCCCAATACCACTGAAAGCCATTCAGAATGTAAACTCATTAAAAAAATGCTTGTTTCAGATTCTAAAACTTTCCTTTCAAACCTGTTTTTAATACTTCACATGTCAAAAAGATTCAATCGAGTTCTCCTATAATGTAGTAGATGCTGTGTCTTGTGCAGTTGCCTGTGGATCAGTAATGTGAAGGTATGCCTGGATCAGGCTTCAGATGATGTAAAATCCCAAATTTTGAATAGTCCATTAGAAAAAAAGGAATTCCTTTTTAGCAGTTTCTCATTAGAGATCCTTAAATGTTTACAGGAAAGGAGTAATGAACATTAATGCAGGGACAGAACTAGTTTTTTCTTTCAATCCCTAAATAAAACAGAAGCTATCCTTCATGCTATGTCAGGATACATCTCTTGACCATTTCTCTATTTGTCTGCCATTAGGTGGTCCTCCTTTTCTTCTTTGATCAGAGTCAATCAGTTCTTGAAAGGATTCTTACGTCTGAGGCCACCTAGGAAGCAGGTGTCTCCTTCCTGGGATGTTTATTTGTAATGGAGGCTAACCTTACCACCATTTGAACTTACAGCTAGTTCTACCCTAAAGTTCCTTACTTGTAAAACAACATCACTTATTCTTTCTCTGGAAGAGTATCTGAGTTGCAAACCCACATGTCTGCTCAGCACTTTTTGATCTTCATTAAGACAGATTGACTTTTAGAACTAATCCTTCATTTAAGCCCAAAGTTGTTTTTAGATTACTTTAAATCAGTTGATTCACCTACCTGTTTTCATTCCCCAGCCTAAGAAAAAAACAGAAAGAATCTTGCATCTCCTGAATACCCACAGACAACTTACTATCTGGAATGAATAAGGGCGACATTTAAATGGTCTGCTCAGACTGTCATGCCAGTATTTTATTTCCTTTGAATGTAAGTAAAAAGGTCTGTCAGTTTCCAAGCAAATCGTATATAGATGGTTATCGATGGCTATTCAGGTCTTCTGTTCTCTCCATGGAAAAGTCCCCCCCCCAAGAATGTTAAGGCACACTCCATTGGAGCTGTGGCTACAACTGCTGCTTTTTGCAAAAGGGTGGACTGTATGGACTCTACAGCTACTCTAGAGGCAGCAACCTGGTCCTCTGTGCACATCTTCATTAAACACTACAACTCTGACTATTTATCCAGAGCCAGAACAGGATTTGCTACATCAGTTCTACAGAAGCTTCTAAACTCTGGTCCTGCTTTATCCACCCTTTCTGTTTATGCATGGGCAGTCATCCCATATAATTTATGCTGCAACAAAAGTGATCTAATGATGAACATATCACAGATGTCTAAATAAACGTACCATATCAGTAGATGTTTGAAAAATGACTGTTGCAGGACTAACACCTTAACTTCATCCCTCTATTTGTTTTAGTTCTGTTTACTGCTGTCCAGAGTGGGATCTCCGATATCTCTGTCACCTTCTTTCTGGCATTGCACAAATTGACACATTTTCTTTTATCAGGACAAAGCCCTGGATTTTGGCACCTATATGTCTTCTTTATATCAGCATGCCTTTGTGCTTCAATGGTATAGTGTTTGAGTAAGGTACTCAAAAGCTTTAGGATACTGGTTAGATGCTCAGTATCCCTAGTAGGATATATCCCATATAGCTTTATGCTACTGCAACAGCGATCTATTTAAACATCCACTGTTATGGTAAGTTTACTTACACAATGTCTTTACTTAGAGATGCCATGCGACTGTGTCTTGCTTCAGCACTTGGTGCCAACTTAGTAAAGAGAACTATTGCTAGCTTCAGGCTCCTGTGTATGTGAGTATCTTTTTGCTAATGCTTTTGGTGCCTTCATACATCCTCTAAAGTCCTGACAAGACAAGATGTCACAGTGGGATTATAAAATTCAATGCAGCAATTTAAGCAGTTCCATTATCAAATTTTTAAAACACAATGGAAGACGCATGCAATTCTTTTACCTTGTATGTCAAAATATGCCTCTATAAATATATTTTTGTGTTTCAGACTGTATAACTGCATGCCATTTAAACTGTGTTGTTAAACTACTACCAGTTACTGTAAACTGATTATAATGTACAATTCCACCTGGGTCATTTCTGAAAAAGGTCACTAGACCAGCCCTCCTACCTGATTATGAAAACATAATTAAATAAATAAATAGCTACTGTAGCATAACTGAGAGGTTCAGAACATACAAACATGTCAACGAACTATCTGAAATTCTGCAATTTCTTCATCTAAATATGGAAAACAGCAGCTCTAGTTCTTTGTTACTCGCTGTTTTGGAAAAAATACCAAAGTGACCCATTTATGATTCTTGTATCTTACTAAGCAAAAGAAGAATTAATTTAAAAAAAATTATAATGTCACAACTCACTTTGTTTCAGGACAAAACACTGTCAAACACACTTTTCAGTTTCTTTTCATGTGCTGTGACCTTTTTTTTGGACTCTTTTAAAATCTCAGTGGATCCAGGATATTATACGCCCACAAGTCTAGCCAGATTCATCTGTAACGCTATGGAAAGGATCATTATGGAATTGTAAATAAGGACATAGGTAACCTACAAACTCTCGACCCGTGCCATTTTGGATTTGTCAAGGGCAGATCCTACCTACTTAATCTGGTTGACTTCTTCAAGAAGGTTACTTTAGCAATGGGTCAGGTTAAATTAATACACACCTTGCAAAGGTATTCAACACCATTCCACACTCAGGGATCATAGATAAACTATCCCAGCTAAGTGTTAATCCCTATGTAACTTGTTGGATAGCAAACTGGCTTACAAATAGATCTCTGGAAATTAGGGTTGGCTGCTTTACCTCTTCCAAAAAACCTGTCACTAACAATGTTGCCCAAGATTCAGTCCTTGGACCACTCCTCTTTGGCATTTATTTCTTGGAGGTCAAAGCTACTGCTCTGAGTTTATGACTGTTCAAGTTTGCAGATTACTACAAACTTGGTACCATCATAAATCTCCCAGAGGACATCAAGATCCTCTGAGAGGGCTTTTCTCAAACCAACAGTTAGTGTTAAATCCATGGACTAAAACTAAATACCAAGAAATGTATAATAGAAGCAGTCAGCAAGCAAGAAGTCCGTTGTAACTATCACATTGACGACACACCCCTGAAATCGGTCCAGTAATTAGGGACCTGGGAACCTATGAGACAACAAACTGTCCTTTGATCCCCATGTATCCACTACTGTAAGAAAGGCCCTTCTCATTGCACAGCATTACTAACGGTATGGCTCCCCGGTCCAGGGATGCAATGATTCCCACTGCATTTTGCACTCATCATGCCAATCATTTAGTATAATTCCCCCTTCGGTATGCACCTGTCCGAACTTGAGTTCCCATAATATTTTCTTACTAAGAAAATCAGGAGCCTAAATCATAAAAACTATGCAGACCATCTCAAAGCCTTGTCCCTCTTTTTGGTGTCATGCACGCTACTGAAAGGCAGTCTTTGTCTCATGTATAGAGCCTTAACAGACCCTGTCCTGTCAGACCTCCTGAACGTTTGCAAATCCAGTGGGGCACAAGCACCTGCTCAAAAGATCTCAATCTCTTTTGCAACATAAATAGAATATTTTGGAGGTATGCCTATGTATCACAGAGAATACCATTTGTTTGGAATTGGCTTCCACTCCATGAAAAGCAAAGTACTTCTCTTAGACTATTCAGATATAATCTGAATGAATGGATGGCTAACTATAAATTCACCCGTGGTTTACCACCCTTGTCCCTCATGAATAAGAGCAACATTTAAATGGTCTGCTCCTCTCTGGGTTAATTGCATTTAAAATATAAGGCCTAAAAACTGCATGGGTACATATGGATAGACTTCTAAAGATGCTCACGGATCAGTATTCTAGTAAATACCTATAAACTGCTTTTACTGTACTTGTGTTTTTACCTACTTCTTTTTACTTTTGCATCATCTTAAAATACTCAATTGTATTTATTACTGCTTGGTGTAACTCATTCTAAGCCTTTTGGTTTAAACACTTGGGCTTCGGACCAGTTAGTTGTTTTGCACTGAGAGGGTTTGTGGTCTGCACTGTTGTGGCAGAACAGGTAGCTTACATCCTTCTAGGTTGAGAACTGCTGATTGAGGGCTCAGTGTCTGTTATTCTAAAAGTGTATTAATTCTGGTTTAAGCACTTGGGCTTTCAAGCCAGTTATTTTACATTAAGAGGGTTCGTGGTCTGCACTCTTGTGGGAGGAGAGGCTGGACTCTGCCCTTCTGAGCTGGGAATTTCTGGTTAAAGGCTTATAGTGCATGCATATCTGAACTGTTTCTTACTGAAGTTGGTGCCTTGTTTGCTGTGGCATAGACTGGATTCGGGCCTGCTGGATCTAGCTTTGTTTGTGTAACTTGAGCACTAATCCAGACATTCTCTAAAGTATTCAATGGTATTTATTACTGCTTGGTTGTAACTTGATTAAAGTGTAGCTATCATTCAAGTCTTTTGGATTAAGCACTTGGTCTTCAGACCAGTTGTTTTACATTAGGAAGGTTTGTGGCAAGCACTGTGGTGGCAGGACAGGTAGCTTTCATCCTTCTAAGTTGGGAACTGCTGATTGAGAGCCCAGTGTCCAAGTGTATTAGTTCTGGTTTAGGCACTTGGGCTTCAGGCCAGTTATTTTACATTAAGAAGGTTCGTGGTCTGCACTCTTGTGGGAGAAGAGGCTGGACTCTGCCCTTCTGAGCTGGGAATTTCTGGTTAAAGGTTTATAGTGCCTGAATAGTTGAACTGTATCTTACTGAAATTGGTTCACCTTGTTTGCTCTAGCATAGACTAGATCCAGGCCTGCTGAATCTAGCTTTGTGTATATGCTTGTTGTTTGTTTGCTTGTTATTTCCTGGAAGCTAATTCCACCTAATACGCAACTTCTCAGTGCTTCTGTGGATCACTAGTGATATCTGCATTGCTTACTGTACTTATTTCCTTGTTTCACTTGAAAGAAAGTTACTGTTTGTTGTTTTGCATTTAGTTACTTGTAACACATTGCACTCAAGTTACCTGGCACTTGCTCACTAAAGCAATTATATAAGTCAGCACTAAAAATTAAAAGCACTACACCCTCACTCCCCACTGGCCCTTGTTTTCAATTAAGGATTTCCCAATATTATTCTAGCATGTCCAAAGGTCAGTTGTCAATCTCCTCTCCGGTCCAGCTGGTGAATCTGGGAATCTTGAGGCAATGTTATAACTGCCTCATGTACACAGACAACCCTCTCCTCCTCCACATAACACAAATACTTGCGAGAGATGCAGCTATTTAGCCAAACTGGAGGCTGAGCTCTCTCAACTCAGGACTGGCAAGACCAGACAGGAGGAGAAGGCAACTACACACACCACAAAACCAGCCTCACATAATGCTACCACTCCACTGAATCAAACACATAAACACACAAAGACATACTCGGAGGCTCTGAGTAAAAATTTACCTAAACAGCAGAGGCCTCCAAAGCAGACACCAAAACAACTGCTACCTCAAGACACCCCACAAGCAACACATAAACCACAAAAGCAGTGTGCAAAGCAGTCACAGCCCTTAAGGCCAAATACAACACCAAACATACTTGTCATAGGTGACTCCATAGTCAGACACACTGACGTCCCACTCACCAGGCTGAACAAGGAGAGGGTCACAGTAAGCTGCCTATCGGGCGCTAGAATCCGCCACATAACACAAGCACTGGGTCACTCCACGGCAAGTACAAATATGACACAGTCATTGTCCATGCTGGTGTGAACGACCTGAGACGTACCTCCCTGGACTACATGAAAAGAGACATAGAGGAGCTCTCTGATTATGTAGCCCAGGCAGGTATGACCCTAACCCTGAGCAGTATCCTTCCTTCACCAAGAATGATGCCACACTATAGAGACAAGATGATCAGCTTTAACAATTGGCTTAATGTCTGGTGTCATTCAAAGGGGATCCAGTGTCTGTCTGCCTGGGATGACATGCTTGACAAGCCACGCTGCTTCGCAAGGGACGGCTTGCACCTGTCACCCTGGGATTCCGGATATTGGCTAAGGCTCTTGCCACCCCATAGTGCCTTTTTAGGCAAGGCTCAAATTCTAAACCTACCACCCTAGAAAACAAAATGGGAAGAAACTGAGGGTAATGCTGCTCAATGCCAGAAGTCTAAATCTCAAAATGCACACACTCGAGGCCCTTCTCAGTATGGAGAACATCGATGTCTGTGCTGTAACTGAAACCTGGTTCAAGGCTCCTGAGAGCACCCCGGCACTATTAGGTTTTACCTCATATCATGCGTTCCGCCCCAAAACCCGGACCACACCACAAAAGGAGGGGGTGTATCCATATTCATAAAGGATACCCACACCTCCAGGTTGGTGGCAATGCACGAAGCTTCGGAAACCATCCAGGTGAAACTAACCATAGGCAAAACTGCTCTACAAATTGTAGCATGCTACAGGCCACCCTCTCAAACTCAGGAACCCCACACAGCCTTCCTGAAGACACTGGAGGTTTTAAATGTATCTCCAAACACCATCATATTGGGTGACTTCAACCACCCGAATATAGACTGGGAACATTACTCAAGCCCTAACTTTCTAGCCCAACGGTTCCTGGAGTTCATAAATTCAAATGCCATGGAACAGCTAGTCACTGTTCCCACGAGAGGAGAAAATATACTAGATCTCATTGTCACAAACATGGGGACAAAATGCTCCACACCGGAAGTATATCCCTCATTGGTGAGATCTGATCATAAACTAATCTCACTGGAAATCCACATCCCGCCCCACCCCAAACAAAAAGACCATAGTGAAGAACTTCTCTAAAGCAAACTTCACACTACTCAAGACTGGTGTGGTATCCTTCAAGGCCCCTGAGCCAGAGGAAACCACAACCCAAGCTGCGGAAGCCCTTACAAATGCCTTCTATGAACACCTCCAGGACTGCATGGATCAGGCAATCCCAAATAAAACCAAGACTCTTTCCACAAAGGGCAAACGTCCAGTCTGGTGGACCCCAGCCATTAACAAACTTTACAATAAGAGGAGTAAGCTATTACATGATAGAACAAAATCCATAAAAGGGAAGTCACCCCTGATCATTATTAGTAAAAAAATACGAGCACTCATAAAATCAACTAAGGCCAATTTTGAGAGAAAAATTGCCATGGATTCAAAGGACAATCATAAGGCCTTTTTCAGCTATGTTAGGAACCTGGGTGGAAACTCCCAGATATGCTCAGAATTAGTCCAAAATGATACAAAAATCACTGAACCCACAGACATTGCCAACATACTGGCAGACAGGTTCAGTGCAAACTTCACCCCTCTCCCCTAAAGGAGAGATAACTATCCCAGCCGAGTGTAGCCTCCCGGACATCTCAAATGCGCAGGTGAAAGCTGCTCTCTCTAAAGCTAAAAACACAGCATCAATGGGACCGGATGGTGTCCCCGGCTGTGTGCTACACGAGCTAAATGAGGAATTAAACCCGCACATAAGGCAACTGTTTAATCTCAGCCTTACCACAGGATACGTGCCCAAGGAGTGGCGACGGCAACTGTGGTCCCACTCCACAAAGGCAGCCTCTACGGACCCTGGTAATTACCGCCCATAAGCTTAACAAGTCTAGTCTGCAAAGCTATGGAGAGGATCATAATGGAGCTCATAAACAAAGATATAGGGGACTTGCAGACATTGGACCCGACCCAGTTTGGCTTTGTCAAGGGAAGATCATGCCTTTTGAACTTGGTCAACTTCTTAGAAACAGTCACCAAGGCCATTGATGAGGGAAAGGCAGTCCATACAGCCTACCTTGACCTTGCAAAGGCTTTCGACACAATACCCCACTCGGGTATTGTAGAAAAACTTACCAGCTTAAATGTAAACCCATATGTCACAAGATGGGTTGCAAACTGGCTTAAGGACAGAACCCACAGGGTTAGAGTTGCTGGCGCTGTGTCAGACTCCAAGCTGGTCACAAGTGGTGTCCCACAGGGCTCGGTCCTTGGCCCCCTATTGTTTGGCATCTACTCCTCAGAAGTACAGGCCAACATGGGAGGACTTTGGCTGACAAAGTTTGCAGACGACTGCAAACTGGGCGCCATAGTGGAAAGTGCATCGGACACGGATATCCTTCAGAAGGGACTCACGGAAACAGATAGCTGGTGCCACAGCCATGGCCTGAAGTTAAACGCCAAAAAATGTATAGTCATACCCTTCGGGAAAAACAAGGTAACCCCAAGCTACCATATAGGTGGCAATCCACTAAGCACAGAAGAGGTTATCAGGGACCTGGGGACCCAGGTTGACAGTGGCCTTTCTTTTGACACTCACATTGCTAAAGTGGTTAGAAAGACCTTCTACATTGCCCACCTGATCATGAAGGATTCACATCCAGATCTAGTGAGGTCATTGTTCCCCTGTACTCTTCACTTATCAGACCAATGATCGAGTACAATGCCCCATTCGGGATGTATCTCACCCGACATCTGCAGCAATTGGAGAGACCCCAAAAGTTCCTCACCAAAAGGATAAAGGGACTCCAAAATCTGTCATATGCTGCCAGATTGAAGAAACTCCAGCTCTATTCAGTCGCATACCGTCTGCTCAGAGGTGACATGTGCCTGACATACAAGGCCATGTCCAACCCGAATTAATGGACATGCTCCACCTCAAAAATCCAAATCCACCAAAACCACTAGAGCAAGCGACTTAAACCTTAGCACGGATATAAATAGGACGTGCTGGAGGGATAGATTTATCACTCAGAGACTCCCTATGCTGTGGAATAAAATCCCGGTCCATGTGAGGCAGAGCACCTTGCTGACTCTGTTCAAGAGAAATCTAGACCTGTGGATGGGAGATCGTAGGTTTACCCCGGGAATCATATCTGTGTCACTGCTGGACAGAGGCACAACAAACTAATGGGCACAGTATTTTTTTCATATAAGGGGTGGCGTAAGCCACAAAAATTTGGGCTAGGCTTATAAATGCCTTAGGGCAGATAGCCTAGTATAAACCTATGAACCTATGAACCTAAATGCATGAATCTATGACCTACTTTTGAGAAATAGATTAGATGCTCCATGGCTCAAATCTTCAACATGCTTTACCATCATCATCATTGGTTCTTCAAGGAAATTTTGGAGAAACTTGGAAGCAGTGGATGCACATATTTAATCTTTACAGCTTTGTTTAGGTCTGTCGAAAAAGAGTAAAGAAGTTCAAGTTGTTACTTTATGACCAAATTTGCTGATATCTGCAAGCTGGCCTAAAACTCAATGCAAAAAATGCATAATTATATCTTTTGGGAAGACGAATCCCCCTGCAAATTACAACACTGATAACAGTTTCCAGTGGTAAGGGACTTAGGAATGCAGGTTGACAAGAACCTGAACTTTGATCACTATTTATCCATGGTAGTGAGAAAAAACTTCTACATGGAACAACTTATAAGTAAGGGCATGGCATACACATCTAATGAGATCATAGTCCCACTATACTCATCCCTCATTAGACCAATAATTGAGTACAATGCACCCTTCAACATGTACCTGACCAAGCTTTTGCAACAGCTGGAGTGGCCACAGAGGTTTCTCACTAAAAGAATACAGGCTGTAAATAATATATCCTATGCTGACTGCCTCAAAGCCTTGTCCCTGTACTCAGTCTCCTACAGACTACTGAGGTACGATCTATGCCTAACCTACAAGACATTCTCCAATCCAGCCCTGATGGATCTGCTAGACATTTACAAAACAAACAGCATTATAATTACCCAATCTAAAGATCTAAACATCATCTGTGACATAAACAAAACATGTTGGAGGCACAGATATGTGCCAAAGAGATCACTCCATCTTTGGATCAGAGTCCCCATTCATGTGAAACAGAGCTCTTCTCTTGACTCTATTCAAATGCAGTTTGGACCAGTGGATGAGAAATTGCAAATTTACCCCTGGCTTGTGGCCATTTGTCGTTATGGACAGGGGTAGTTTTTAGATGCCCTAAGGCACAGGCATATACCAACACCATTCTAGTGCATGGGCATTGATAGTTGGAAAAATTGGGGCATGAATGTCTAGGCTTAAAGAGCCTCTAGGGCCATTAGCCTAGTAACCTCGTATGATCCTATGAACCTCGGTTTAACATCTCATCCTAAGGATTACAAATTCAGGAGTGCATCCCCTCCCATATGCTGCCCTGCGATTTCAGCAATCCATCTACCTGCTATGAGAATAGAACCCACAGTCTTTTGTATTAAAGGAAAGTGTGCACCACTGACACTAATTGTGTGTTATAGAACTTTACAGCATTCATTTTGTATTACTGTATCTTAAATCATGTGCTGATCTGTTATGTTTTTATGATGTATTCAGTTGTATTAAACATACTGACTTCATATATATTGTTTTTTGAATAACATTTATGACTCTTGGCCAAGGTCTTGGCTGAAAATACTCTTTGAACCAGTTAATTTACCTGGTTAATGAAGAAAAATAAATAAGAATTACTGTATCTATGTCTATATAGTTGTATCTATATATCTTTATCTTTCTCTCTCTCTCTCTATTTATGTATATATATATATATATATATATATATATATATATATATACATATATATATATATATATATATATATATATATATATATATATATATATATATATATATATATATATATGTACAGAGAGAGAGGATGATAAGCTACCCAGTATATTGGTCTTGTTTTAATCAAATATGTGTAATTTTGCAATACCCACTTGGAAGGTGTAATTTCATTTATTTTATCCCGATGACTGTTGGCATAATACTGTACATTCCAAACCACATTAGTAGTTGGACAGACACAACTTGCTTTTGTGCAGGGAGTAAAAAATCTAAACTGTAATCAGTTTTGAGGATAAGATAGCCTACCAGGTGAAACATAACCATAAACCTTCTTCAGCTATATCAGGAAACCTCAAGGGCAGCACACAGCAATGTGCTGAACTGGTGGTTAATACTGCCACATTCACCAAGCCTACAATATAGTGAAACTGTTAACAAATTCAGTTCCAACTTTACCCCCCTCTCACCCCCAACCATCCCCCAAAAATATCCACAAATATAACCGTTGAAAATACTGAATGGGCTGGCTAAAGCCAAGAACACATCCTGAATGGGCTCTATAGCATTCCAGGATGCCTCCTGAGCAGTCAAAAATATGTCTAATCTGGACCCCTGGTGTCATTATTTAACTTTAGTCTTAAAACAGGCTTTGTGACACATGAATGGAGGACTGCAACAGTCATCTTTCTTCATAAGTGAGGACCTTCAACACATCCTGGAAACTACATCGAAAGAACTATCATGGAAATTATCAACAAGGACAAAGGATACCTCCAGACACTGGATCCATCTCAGTTTGGCTTTGTCAAAGGAAGGTAATGCTTACTGAATCTGGTAGATTTTGGAAAAGGTTACTAAGGCAATGGATGAGGGGAAAACTCTGCATACTGCCTGCCTAGATCTAGCTGAAGTATTTGATACAATACCTCACGCGGGCATTGTCAACAAATTTACGGAACTAGGTACAGACCTCTTTATAACACATTGGATATGTAGCTGTCTCACTGATAGGACCCAGAAGGTTAGAATCAGTGATGCTGGTCACCAGCAGAGTCCCTCAGGGCTTTGCACTAGTCCCACACTGCTTTGGCTTCTACTTCTTGGATGTCAAAGTCAATGTCAAAGCCCACTGGCTAACCAAATTCACAGATGATTACAAACTGGGAGCAGTCATTGAATTCCCCAAGATAAGAACACCCTTCAGGAAGGTCTAACACAGACAAACGCTTGGTGCCAAAGCCATGCCTTAAAACTCAGTACCAAGAAATACAGTATAGTACCTTTTGGGCAGTTGACCACCCTTGGTATCTACATCATCAATCAAACACCCCTTAAATTTGATTTACTAGTTAGGGATCTGGGAACCCATGTCTATAGTAACCTAGCCTTTGACCAACATGTGTCCAGGATAGTTAGAAAAAGAGTGGTGATCTTTGCCTGGTATACAAGGCATCCTTGGACCCTGTTCTGATGAATCTTTTGTACATCCACAAAGTAAACAACATCAGACCTGCTAGATTAAAACACCTACATTTTGCTTGTAACATAAATAGGACATGTTCGAAAAATAGATATGCTTTTTAGAGAATTCATGGTTTCTGGAGGAAGCTCTCCATCCATTTGAAGCAGTGTTCGTCCTTATCCCTATTTAAGCACAACTTTAAATAATGGCTGGGTAATTGGAAGTTAATAGTCTTACACCTATGCCTCTGATGGACAGAGGCATTCAGTAAATCACCCCCTGTATAAATAAAATTTGTGGGTCACATTTGAGTTGCATGGTTAGGCTTATAAGGGCCCTAGTGGTACTTAACCTATATACCCATGAACATACCCTAGCAAACCAGTCACTTTACTAGTAGCAAGCAGAGAGAATGCATCCTGAACCAGTTTCAGTCAACACATTCTTCAGCATGATATTAAAAGACTCAAATGTAAGAGTAAACTACTAAGCAAAGAGCATGGCATAAATTTAACATTAAATATATATAATAACTTGTGCATTTACTAGGCATGAGTTCTGAGTGCTGTCATGGTGACATCTTACCTGCAGTTTATTTCTCCCAGATTAATTTTAATCTTAAAGGTTTTTTGACAGGAGTTTAGCATACTGCTTGTACATTACAATGTGTTGGGAACTTTATCTTTAGGGGTAAGTGTAAGTGTGCTGCTTTGTAAACTTTGGACAGCTTGCCTTCCAGCTGATGCATCCCAGCAGTCCTAATTACATCTGACACAACCTCCTTGGCCACAGCAAGAATACTTACCCCACTCCTGCTGATCAGACTTCCACAGTTCCTAGCAGGAAAACATAACTTACTTGAGAGCCCTTTCTGTCTATGTGGGCTAAATTTGGCAATCATCCAATAGTGGGTTCACTTGCATTGGTCATTTGTTGTTCATCTGATCAGTCACTTTTCTGGCTTCCTGTACTGTAGTTCTTCAGGCCACCATGAGCAGGTGGTCAGTCATATTCTTTTCAGCTGTGTCCATGTCCAGGCATGGGAGAACCATCTTTATTGGGGCACAGAATTTCTAGGGATGCTTCTGGATGTGTCTGGGGAAAGATTCCTCTTAAAGGGCCATAGATTCCTTTTCTAGTCTGTAACAGGCAATACCTATTAAAGTTTTCCAGATGAAGCTGACTTAGAGATGGAGATTCTACTTCTTGAGACTCCTGAGACAGTTTCTGATACAGAAGAAAACTGATCCTCACATTTACCTTGGGAGGTGTTTTCTTCTCAAATTATTAAAAAGGCGAAAGACATTTATTTGAATTTTTGGAGGTTCCCACTGGATTTAATATATTTTTCCTAATATGATATACATAGATTTGCTTCATTCTACACATTTCCACCTCCAGAGCCAGCTCTGCAGTAGATATATATTTTAGTGCCTGCTTCAACCCTGCTTCACAATCTACAGTCCTTATAAAACAGATAGATGACAGGTTGCGGTTATCTTCCAATTCTTACCATTAAGATTTAGAAGGAAAGATTCAGAGACATATTTCTGACATGTCTCTAGTAACTAAAAGTTTTGAATAATTGTGCAGAGGCTGTATCTGTCTGCTTTTGCTCAATCTGACTTAAGTATACCTGGCTATGATACAAAATCCTCTTGCATCCCGAAGAAACAACTCAGGATATGAATGAGTATGGTCTGGAATCTTTCTAATAAAGGGACATTTACAGCTTCAGGATGGCTAGGTTTCCATGCCTTCTTTTTTCAGGCTTACCTTCTGCCTTTATCTCTTAAAAACTGCAAACCTGCCCATCAACTAGATCTGTTCATTCCCCTTTGGCTACTGATTGCCACAGACTCATAGGGGTTAAAGATGATTCAGGAGAACAGTTGGCACTGGATAAAAAAATGTACTTTTGGGGGGAGTTCCTCTCCACCTTCCAGATCAGACAGATTTTTTTCATCCAGTCCTTCTGCTTTGTTTACCCTAATAGTCCGTGAAAAAGTGCCAAAGTTTCAAAGGCTTGCATTCCATAAAACTTCTAACACCATTCTTGGAGTCTAGGTAAACATTTTTCACCTTATTTCTCTTTGAGAAAGTTCCACTATTCTAGACATTGACCCCTTGAAGCATGTTGTTGTTTTTTTTTTTTATTTCCAAGCTTTATGGTACTATGAGATATATAAAATTGTGAACTTTTGTGTTTGGGTAGCACAATACATCTCTATACAATACCTATCTTGGCATTGATACAATGGAACTACACTGGTGGGGACTTTGAATATAGTCTGTTAATTCCTTTGTTTTCCTTAACCTCCAAGTCAGTCTATATCTATCTCAGCATCTCAGAGTTTCTTTGGAGGACTGTTTCTGTGAGTGTAAGATATAAGGCTTGTACATTTCTTATACAAAGCAGAGCACAGATTTTTTAAATAGCTGTACAACACTACAGTGATGTAGTACCTTAACAAGATGGGGGCACAAGGCCATAACATCCATTTAGGCTGGCTGTGCCACTTGAGAGTTAGCTCTTCAGCTTTCCTTAACCCACTAAGTGCATTACCTTCATCAGAAGATTCCATCAGAGTATGACATAGTGGCAGGTTAGCTGAGAAGAAGCAGGACAGACCCTCACAAATATAGTCGATACAAGAAGGTCTTCCAGGTATTGATCCAATTAAGGGAAACACCTCAAACAGATCTGTTGGCTTCCTTTCAAAACAAACAATGCACAGACAATGCATACCTTTTATTCCATTACAAGGAAATTTTCTTTATGCTCTCCACTCTTTTCACTGATATTCAGGATATTTATATTCAGAAGGACTATCTAAAAATTATTTTGTGATGAATCCCTTTTTGGCGGATGAAGTATTAGTTTTCCTGTTTATGGAATTGGCCAAGGGCAATTACCACAAGTTTTCTCACTATCTGAATCTACTCACACCAGACCAGGGTGGGGGGATTCAGATCACTCCAATCTATTACATCTTAAATTATCTGACTGGATTAGGTTATCTTTTAGGATCCTCTTTTCTGAGGACATGCAGCAGGTACTATGTGAGGCAATAAATCGTTCTACTAAAAATATTTTAACATTTGGAGGACTACTTAATAACATGCACTGGGAGGCAATGAAGAGTTACCGAATAGCTGGGTAATTACAGCAGAGCTAGTAAGGGAGACTGCTAGGAAGGTGCTTGGTGTGACATCTGGACAGAGGAAGGAGGACAAGGAGACATGGTGGTGGAATGAGGAAGTACAGGAGAGTATACAGAGGAAGAGGCTGGTGAAGAAGAAGTAGGACTGTCAAAGAGATGAAGAAAGTAGACATGAGTATAAGGAGATGAGGTGCATGGCAAAGAGAGAGGTGGCGAAGGCTAAGGATAAGGCATACAGAGAGTTGTATGAGAGATTGGACACTAAAGAGGGAGAAAAGGACCTGTACCGATTGGCTAGACAGAGGGACAGAGCTGGGAAAGATGTGCAGCAGGTAAGGGTGATAAAGGACAGTGAGGGAAATGTACAAGTGAGGAGAGTGTGTTGAGTAGATGGAAAGAGTACTTTGAAGGGCTGATGAATGAAGAGAATGAGAGAGAGAGAAGGTTGGATGATGTGGGAATAATGAATCAGGAAGTGAAGCAGATTAGTAAGGAGGAAGTAAGGACAGCTATGAAGAGGATGAAGAATGGAAAGGCTGTTGGCCCAGATGACATACCAGCGGAAGCATGGAGGTCCTTAGAAGAAATGGCAGTGGAATTTTTAACCAGATTGTTTAATGAAATTTTGGAAAGTCAGAGGATGCCTGAGGAGTGGAGAAAAAGTGTTTTGGTACCTATCTTTAAGAATAAGGATGATGTGCAGAGCTGCAGTAACTACAGAGGGATAGAATTGATCAGTCACAGCTTGAAGTTATGGGAAAGAGTAGTAGAAGCTAGGTTAAGAAGGGAGGTGATGATTAGTGATCAGCAGTATGGTTTCGTTCCAGGAAAGAGCGCTACAGAAGCAATATTTGCTCTGAGAGTGTTGTTGGAGGAATACAGAGAAGGTCAGAAGGAGTTGCATTGTGTCTTTGTGGACTTAGAGAAAGCATATGACAGGGTGCCTAGAGAGGAGTTGTGGTATTGTATGAGGAAGTCGGGAGTGGCAGAGAAGTATGTAAGAGTGGTACAGGATATGTACAAAGGTAGTGTGACATCGGTGAGGACTGCAGTGGGAGTGACAGATATGTTTAAGGTGGAGGTGGGATTACATCAAGGATCAGCTCTGAGCCCTTTCTTATTTGCAGTGATGATGGACAGGTTGACAGATGAGATTAGACAGGAGGCCTCGTGGACTATGGTGTTTGCAGATGACATTGTGATATGTGGTGAGAGTAGGGACCAGGTTGAGGAGACCCTGGAGAGGTGGAGATATGCTTTAGAGAGGAGAGGAATGAAGGTCAGCAGGGCTAAAACTGAATATATGTGTGTAAATGAGAGGGAGGGTAGAGGAATGGTGAGGATGCAGGGAGTAGAGTTGGTAAAGATGGATGAGTTTAAGTACTTGGGATCAACAGTTCAGAGTAATGGTGAGTGTGGAAGAGAGGTGAAGAAGAGAGTACAGGTAGGGTGGAATGGGTGGAGAAGAGTGTCAGGAGTGATTTGTGACAGACGGGTACCAGTAAGAGTGAAAGGGAAGGTCTACAAGAGGGTAGTGAGACCAGCTATGTTATATGGGTTGGAGACGGTAGCATTGACGAAAAATCAGGAGTCAGAGCTGGATGTGGCAGAGTTAAAGATGTAAAGGTTTGCACTGGGTGTGACTATGATGGACAGGATTAGGAATCAGTATATTAGAGGGTCAGCTTAGGTTGGACAGTTTGGAGACAAAGCAAGAGAGGTGAGATTGCGTTGGTTTGGACATGTGCTGAGGTGGGATGCTGGGTATATTGGGAAAAGGATGCTAAGGATGGAACTGCCAGGTAAGAGGAAAAGAGGAAGGCCTAAGATAAGGTTTATGGATGTGGTGAGAGAGGACATGCAGGTGGTTGGTGTGAAAGAGCATGATGCAGGGGACAGGAAGAAAAGGAAACAGATGATCCGCTGTGGCGACCCCTAATGGGAACAACCAAAAGAAGATGATGATGATGATGGAGGACTACTTAATAACCAGGGCCCTAGCTGGGATTCTACCAATGGTGCTGAAATATTGGTGTGAGTTACTAGCCTGTAACCTTTGTACTGCTTTGTTAAATGTACATCATGTGGACAATTCAGTATGTCTGTCAGTAGATCCTTTTTGTTCCTCAATGTTTTCTTAGTAAAACAGTTTCTGATAGGAGTGTTTCACCTGAAATCACCTTGCAATCAGGTTGCTACTTTGTGGGATTTTTACTGTCTGCCAGAAAAGTTAACCATGCCTCTATCTGAACCTGCACATTAGGCAAATTTAAGGTTCCTTTCAAGGATAATTGTTATATTTGCACTGACATCTGCAAGAGCAGTATCTTAGCTGCTAGCTATGTTGGTAGGTAACCCCTCTCTGATCTGCATTCAGGACAGAGTATCTGTAAGAAAACAAATTCCTGACTCATACCCATAGTTGTTTCAGAGTTCTTTGAATCAGGTTGTCAGTCTCCCAATGTTCTATCCTATCCCTTAGAGCCATGGAGAAAGGATTTCACATACTTTGGATATGCATAGGCAGCTCATGTACTGACTTGACAGAACCAAGTTCTTTAGAAAAGATAATCTGCTATTTTTTTCTTATGTTGAGACTAAGATAGGAAAAACAATGTCAAACAGACAATTTCCAGTTGGTTGTCCCTGCCTTTTGTCTTTTGTTATACCCGCCATGATAAACCATTTCCAGGCAGTATTAAGGCACAATTTCAATGGTCCTTGTCTTCTTTGATAGCATATTGGAAATGGGTGGACTCTAGAAGCTTTCTAGAGACAGATATGTGGTATTCTATATATATACCTCTGCAAGAACTTACATACTGGATTCTTTGTTTAAATCAATGACTGGCTTTGCTATGACCATTCCCCAAAGATTTCTAGATCTATAGTCTTCTTCCTTCCATGTTGTACAAGCTTTGATGTTCTACCCATAGGCTATTGAAGCAGTGGAAGTAATGAATACAATATAGTTGTGCAAGTTACACATATCCATTAACAGTAGATGTTCAAATCCCTCACTGCTGCAGCAGTTACTCCCGCACATCTCCCTAGTGATGTATTTTGATATTCTTTTTTTGTTTAATTCAGGATGAGTACACTACTTTTTATTTAGAATCCAAGGTTTTCCACCCTGGTTGCTGATTTTCTCTCTTCAGGGTTGGCCAGTCATAGTGGATCTGAGGGAAGGATCTAGTGGTTTTGAGGGCTGGCAGGTTGCTGTGTCTCAGGCAAGACACAACCCCTAGGCTACTGCAACAGTGAAGAATTCAATCACCTCCTGTTAAGGATAAATGTAACTTCTACAGCTGTACTTTTCAGATTGTATTTTCCATTCATCTTCACCCTCTAGAACAATCTAGACACACCCCTTACAAGTAGTATTAATGTAAAATACAGTTCACATATATTGTTGATTGAGGGGATATGCATCCCAAGCATAAGGACTTTATTTTGACTCATTCAGATGGTGTGACAGTCCTATTCTCATCAAAATAAAAATTACAGGGGGGTGTAGATATTGTAAAATTATGCTATCAGTTTCCAAATACTTCAACCCCACATCCTTCTGGCCTTGGAGACAGAACATCAAGACCTACATCACCTCCTAGTGCCTACCTGTAGTAGATAGGGACCCAGCACAAGGACTAACTTTACACCTATTCTTTAGATCTTAAACAGAAGCCAGAAAGTAGGAGATATGAAGCCCATGACCAATCCCATGCTTGGCTATGCTAGAGACTTTTGTATGGCCGTAGTATTCTTCAGGTCTTCACCTATGAAGGTGTTATTCTGTGGCAAGAGGTCAATGTCCTGCTTATTATCTGTGTATGGCTGAGAAGTGAACCAGAAAGGTGCATCTTTGGCACATGCATTTGGAATCAAGATTCAAGAGGAGGGTGCTTCCTCATTCATAGAAGCTAGCTGATGTTCTACAGGAGTACAGGCAGAGGGTCTTTGAGTTCTTGTGGCATGTGTCTGGCTCTGCATATGGGTCTTTGGGATTAGCTCCCTTCATTTATCTCCAAGCATACTCACTGATGAAGATTGAATCAGCTTTTATAGGTCCTTTGGCACCTTTTGCTCGTCTGCTAGCCATCTTTATGCCTATTCTAGACTTTAACAAGTTGTTCATCATGGAGGATGGCTGGGTGAGTGTAAGATAGCAATATCTAAAAGTTAATGTTGATGCAATGCCCAGCAGATAAATGTCACAACCCCGGGTATTACCAATTTGCGTATTAGTCTTTTCCTTCCTGCTTACTCTGAATCATCGGTTGTTGCTCAGTCCAAGAATATCAGATTCCCTTTGATTGAGACCACCATGGATAATGAGTCCTTCATCCAACCATGCATCCATCTGTCCATCCATTTTCTGATAACATGATTTGTTCTTCTTAGGATTTCTGGGAAGCCAAAGTCTGTCCTTGCAAGCTGTGGGCACAACACAATGAAGCCCCTTCTGGATAAGACATTGGTCCATTGCAGAACACACTGTGTGACTCTTTCACAAATTACATGAGTGTTACTCTTCTCCTAAAGCTCCTCCTAAAGGTCACTCTTTTGCAAAGCACATTAAATCTACTCGAGTAGCTTTCTCTTTCCTATTCCTCTGTTTAATAATTGTACAAAGATTTATTTCGAGAGGAAGAAAGGACCCTAGGATATCCCACCCCTCAATTACCATTTTTGTTGCTTGGAAACACCCAGACATGTGCCCCTCAGCATTCAAGAAGGCTATTAATACAGGCTGGCCCATGAATAGTATACCTTGTTAGCTTGGCATAGAAAAATCTGATTTCTTTGCCCACAGTAGCTGACTGGATCACAGTCACTTTGAACCCTTGTCCCTCAACAAGGAATCTAAAAAATCCTAGATGTATCCGGCATGACTATTTCACTGCTTCATCAGGTCTCTCAGTTTTTAAATACCTGCCACAGAAGACTCATTTGTAGTCCTGTTTTACACAGCAGGTCTTGAAAAAAATTGTTTAACTTTCTTACTTCAAAAGAATGTTAGGCTGTGGAGAAAGCACTTAGCAGTACATCTTCAGTTGGCCTCCATGTGGTTTGTTGCACCTTTGAAGCTGCAGATGTGCTTGCTATGGCTTCAGCCTTTGCCACATAACACGTGCAGGATACGCTGGTTCATTTTCGCCTCCATATATGAGAAGCTGTGCAAGACCATCTTAGACATTCCCCTTAAGACTTTAAGTTGCCTGTGGGAATCTTCTTAGGACATAATAAAAGGTGTGTAGGTGAGGGATGAGGCTCTTTTCATTGTGCATGCAGTGTATGATTATTTATATCATAACCCCAGCTCTTCTATTCCTTTGTGAAAAAGAAGGCTTTTCTATTCAAAGGAGGCCAGTCAAGCACCAAGTCACCTTGCTTCCTTCCCCCCTGGGCCTCTAAGAAGTCTACCTGGCCTTCATTGTTGGATCCACCAGTGTCTGAACCAGAAGAGATTGCAGATAGCCAAACATGTATTTCATTTCCCTGTCCTAGGCATTAGCACAAATGTCCATCAAAGTCTTGAAAGATTCTGCAAGGTCACAAAACCTTATCCAGGCATGTCTTCTGACAGCAATACCAGAGCCAGCTGCCTGTGAGATGCCCTGCGCTGTATGGGAGATGAACCTCATAGAGGAATTAGCCATGGAAGTAAGAGTAGCCAGTTGGGAAGATACTTTCTTGTAGTTCTCATCCAACAGCTCTCTGCAAGAGAGTTGGAAAGTTTCTTGACCAAGTCTCTCTGCAGGTACGTGAAATGTGCCAAGCAGTTTAATGATCTCAACACAAAGGTAGCTGAGGCATAAATGCTCTTACCAAACCTGTCCATCGAGGTTCCAACCAGACAAAGAGGATTTGGCACTTACTCCCACTTCTTATTAGTGCCAAAGAAAATGGGGGACCCAAGTCTAAATTAGAATGTAAAGAAGTCAAAGTTGTGGATGGTTATGGTTCAGTCCATCTAACACCGTACCGTTATGCAAGGATGATTGGATGTGCTCTATAGACCTTCAGGGTGCATACTATCATATCAAAATAGAGCGACACTCCAGAAGTCATCTGCACTTCAAGCTGGGAGACGGTCATTACCAGTTTGGAGTTCTGCCCTTTGGACTCACCACAGTCCCCAGGGTGTTTACCAAATGCATGGCAGTAATGGCAGCTCACTTGAGACTGAAAGGATTCCAGCTGTTTTTGTATTTAGATGACTGTCTTCTAACTGCCCCAACCAGGCATCAACTACTTCAGACCAGGGATTACTTGTTTCAGTTCTTCAACTCCCATGGGCATTACCATAAAGCTTGCCAAATCAAACCTGTCTCCTGTTCAGAATTTGAAATTCATTGGTGCCTTTCTGCATATGACACACCAAGTGGCTTCTTTACCTCCACATTGTACAAGATCTACAGAAGCAGATGGAAAAGATTTACTATATGGGCTTCCAAAGAGAATATTGATCCGTTTTTAAACATCCTTCTTTTTCTTACTTTTCTTTTTAAGGAAGGAGCTAGTTTTTCCACTATAAAACTTCAGTTGGCAGGTATTTTCATCTTTCAAACTGGAAATGATTTTTGTTCCCTTTCCACTTCCAGACTATGCAAGGCATTCATGAAATTGATTTGTTCTGCTTAGACCTCCTATAAAGGATCCTTCTCCTTCTTGAAATCTCACAGTTGTACTTCAAGGCCTGATTTAGAAACTTTTGAACCAGCAAACACTTGTAATATGAAATTCCTTTCTATAAAAAATATCTTTCTGGTAGCTATTACCTCAGCAAAGAGAATTTCTGAACTTCAGACCTTATTATCCAAACTGCCTTACAAACAAAACAGTACAGAAAGTCTAACTGACTATTTGTATCCTTTTCGCCTAAGAGTGTAGGTCAAGCAGTCTCGAACATATACCCTGGCCAAATGGATTATTGACTGAATTTCACTGATCTATTCAAATAATGGCCTGCAATTGGTTTGCCCTCCTAGGCCCCTTTCTACTAGATCTGTGGCTACATAATCTACTTTCTTCTCCAGAACGTCAATTGATGAAATTTGTGCAGCGACCACTTGGTCAAAGACTCATACCTATGTGAGGCATTATAAATTGGATATTGTCTCCAGAAGAAGAGCTTCCTTTGGCTCAACAGTGCTTTGGCATATCCTTCATTGAGGCTGCCCAAGAGTTACATAGCACTCTTACCCATCAGTGAGGAAGAATGAAAAGGACAACATCAGATTTGGAAGTTATGTACTTACCATAACTTGGCATCTGTGTTGTCCATTTTCATTCTTCCTCACCTTCCCTCCCAACCCTCCCCTGACCTAGTTGCTCCTGGAGGACCTATGAACTATATAGTAACCTTCATGTTCCTGGTTTAAGCCTCTGATTTTTTTCTATTTCTTTCTCTATGTCCGGTAGGCAGTAAGGCAGCAAACTTGATCTGAGGAAGCTAGGGAAAGTGTAGAACATTGTGGGTAGAGGAAGAAGCCCGAGACTGGGATCCAAGTCTGAAAAATGCGACCGAGTCAGATCAGTGACCCATCAGTGAGGAAGAATGAAAATGGACAACACAAATGCCAAGTTATGGTAAGTACATAACCTCCAATTAATTCCATTTTTAGTCTTTTTGATCAGGATGGAAAGACTGTTAATAAGTATGGGGAAAATGAATGCTTCTGCAAATTTGATTTTCAGAATTTTGGATTGTTAGGCTCGTGTTAAAGTTTGATGTTAAGTTGTCAATCTCGCCTTTATTCTTGCTGGATGGGTTCTGAGCCGATCCTCAGCTCCGACTTGGCACTTGCTAAGCTCGAGAATCACTTTTACCAGCTCGAGGCAGCCCTATATCCCATGATGCAAGGCGGTGATTACCCAGATCTCGTTTGCCGCTTCGCTCATGAGGTCACCTTTTTTACCAGCTCCTGGTAAGTGAATTTAATTACTCTTTTTCAAGAGATTTAGCTATCCCAGTATCTAAATTTTTTCCCTTTCATAGTTGATTAGTTCCTCGATTCACTTAGACCCTATTCCCGTTAGTTTTCTCGATCCCTTATCTTTTTGTCTGTTAGTCAGGCCTTAGGCCTTACCCTCCCAAACTTTTTCCTGTCAGGATTTTTGTTAGGTGTGTCTGTGTTTTTGTTTTAGTTAGCGTTTTTAAGGACTGAGTGTGTGTGTGTTTGTGTTCAGAACTCAGTCATGTCTAAAGACACTAGGGTCTCAGGTTTTAAGAAGTGTGAGTCGTGCTGTCAGAAGATGTCTCTGACAGACGGTCACACTTCTTGTATTTATTGCCTGGGACCCCTACACCTGCAGGACTCCTGTGCTGTTTGCCATTCTTTCAAGCAGAGAGTCCTGCAGGAACATAGAAACAAACTGATCCTAAGGGGTCTTCTCAAGCCTGAGAGCTCCCCGGCTAAGGTCGGCTCCGGGAAGCCCTCAAAACCATCCAAGACCCAGACTTCGGTGTCCAAGTCTGTGGCCTTGGTTCCGACTCCACCAGAGTCGACATCGGCTCCATCTGGAGCCCATCCTTCCTTCTTGGAAAGTTTAGTACCGGCGCCGATCGACACCGATACCCTGGCTTCGGCACCTATGTCGGCTTTGGCTGGAGCCAATACCCTAGCTTCGAAGCATGTGTCGGCTCCGGCTGGAGCCGACACATCTCTAACCCAACTTGGAGCCGACAAGTTGTCGGCACCAATTGGAACTGAAGGTTCATCGGCTCCGATGGCTCCGTCAAAGAAGAGATCTAGATCTCCTTCGCTGGAGTCTATCCACTCGGCTCCGGCCTCCCCCTTACTTTTGGAGCAGAGCCATCGGAGCCGATCATCAAGGTCTTCCAGACTCTCAGACCATGACTTGGAGAGAGTGGTGAGTAGACTACTAAAATCACAGGCACTGGCCCAGATGCTCCATAGCCCGTCTCAACAGACGACCGCTATTATACACCCTCCAGAAAATCCTCCTTCGACTCTCTTACAGAGCTCGGAGCCGGAGATTATTGGTACCGTGACTGTTGCTGCTTCGGAGCCGATACCACCCCTTTCAGCTCCATCGTCTTCGACTCCTATCTCCTCCTTGAGACCGTCCTTGGAGGGATCCGGTCGTCGGGCTTCCCTGGTCGGTTCCGAGGGGGCGAGTGGCATCGGACCCTTGTCCGACCCCGTTCTCCTTCTCGGAGCTTCGGCCTTGGTGAGTTCGGTGCCGACATCTGCTTCGGAGCCTTCCTTTTCGGTGGGGCCGGGGATCCCTGTTTCTTTGGAGCGGGGGCTCTCGGTCCTCCCTGGGAGGGGAGCCTTCGAGGTGATGAGGAGTGTGCTAGACCCCGAGCTTAGTCAGCAGTCGGTTCCTTTAGCTCCTCCCTCTACGGTGCCTGTAGATGTCTCTTCCCACTCTCTTGCTTCTGGACCCAGAGATCCATCGCCCCAGGTTTCCCCATTGGGAAGAACTTCCACTTCCGTGGTTTCTCCTGATCCTTCAGGAGAGCCCCCGCGTAAGAGGACCTGCAAGAGGAAGCACTTAGACTCCCCTGAGTCTACGACATCAGATACCGACTTAGATGAGTCGGAGGGATCCCCAAGATCCCCCTTTGAGGATGTCTCCTTTTCAGACATCC
Organism: Protopterus annectens; assembly: GCF_019279795.1. Classification (NCBI taxonomy): domain Eukaryota; kingdom Metazoa; phylum Chordata; order Ceratodontiformes; family Protopteridae; genus Protopterus; species Protopterus annectens. The sequence continues at coordinate 754,130,391 of NC_056726.1, read as the reverse complement.
TTGAACTCCTGAAACAGAGGGGAAACTGGCCCTCCATTAATCCCTCCGAGGATGAGTCGGTATACCTGGAGGCTTTTGGATCTCGACCCTCCACCTCCTGGGTGTCTCCGCCTTTCGACCCCCTCATGGACGTGATAGCTCGAAAGGCATGGGCATCTCCTGATTATGTGGAACCAGTCCCCAGGAGGCCTTCTAAATTTATCACGGCCCCCACTGAGAAACACTTTCCCACAAAAGGTGTCCCGGTTGATGCCATGGTGGTGGCAGCCGCCACCAAGAAGGAACTTGCAGATCCTTCCATACCAGTCCATCCTCCTAACAAAGATTCTAGGACCATGGACAGGTATGGTAAGCGGATGTTTTCCTCAGCGACCTTTGCTTTGCGTTCGCTGAATTATTTATGTCACTTCACCCGACTTCAAAGAGATATCCTCAAAGAATTGGGTGAGGTAGTACAGGATCCGTCAGCTGCTGGGGCTCAAGAGAAAATTGCTAAATTCCATAACTAACTCCTCCATGTGGCTCATTTCTTATGCAGCCGATGGAGCAAGTAGAGCCGCAGGCACAGGAGTGGCTCTCAGGCGTCAGTCCTGGATGCGGCTTTGCAATTTTGCAGACCCCTTTAAGGCATCCTTCACAAATTCTCCCTTTGATGTCACAACTTTGTTTGGACCTCAGGTGAAGGACACTTTGACCAGGTGCGAGCAAGACGGCAAAACTCTTTCTGCCGTAGGAGTCCATTTCTCCACCCCTTCTAGACCTTACCCCAAAGGTCAGAAGGAGGGAAAATGTGGTTCCGAAAATCTCAGGGAGTCACGCCTGACACACGTGGTCAGTTTACCCCCAGAGGCAGAGGAGGTAATAACAATAGATGCCGCCCTAGGGGCAGAGGGGGTCCGCAGAACCAGGGCAGCAGAGAGCCTCTCTGACAAGCCCTTCCAGCATCCCTGAGGTGTTGCCCGACTGCCCACCCTTGGAGGCAGTCGGGGGGAGATTGTCGCTGTACCCAGAAGCCTGGCTTTCCCTCTCTCAAGACAAATGGGTACAGTCGATCATATCCGAGGGTTACAAGATTCCTTTCGAGAGAAGCCCCTTCCCTCAAAAAGGTTCCCTTCCAGACGTTCCACCCGGTCTAAGGGAAATTGCAAAGCTAGAGGTTTCAAAGCTTCTAAAAAAAAGGGCCATCCAGCCAGTTCCAACAGATCATTTAGAGTTCGGAATCTACTCAAGGTTCTTTTTGGTTCCCAAAAAGACGGGAGACTGGAGACCAATATTAGACCTCAGCAGGCTGAACAAGTCTGTCAAAAAGGCAAGATTTCGGATGGTCACACTTCAATCGATTTTGCCCTTTCTGGGCAAAAACAACTGGATGTGCTCCATAGACCTTCAAGATGCATACTATCACATAAAAATCCACAGACGCTCCAGAAGGTTTCTCCACTTTCGGCTGGGGACCAGTCATTTTCAATTCAGAGCCCTGCCCTTTGGTCTCACTACAGCCCCCAGAGTGTTCACCAAATGCATGGCAGTGGTCACGGCTCACCTGAGACGTCAAGGATTCCAGGTGTTTCCATATCTAGATGACTGGCTCCTCTCAGCCACCACCAGGCATCAACTTCTCCAAGCCAGAGATTATACTGTACGTCTCTGCGGTCAGTTAGGAATTTCAGTCAACTTTGAAATGTCTTCCTTGTCGCCCTGCCAATCTATTACCTTTATAGGCGCAGATCTAGACACTACTCGGATGTCAGCAAACCTAACAAGTCAAAGAATCCTAGATATCCAAAACCATGTTCGGATCATCCTATCCAGCAAAAAGGTACAAGCCAGGTTGGTCCTGAAAGTGTTGGGCCTTATGGCAGCTGCCATCACACTTCTTCCTCTGGCTCATTTTTACATGCGTCTTCTACAATGGATGTTGTTTACCCAATGGTCCTTCCAGCAGCTTCCCATGCGTCACAAGATCCTGGTGACACAGACCTGCAAGAGCCATCTATCCTGGTGGACTTCTTCTCCCCTAGTCCATCAGGGCAGACCATTTGTCCCCCCGGCCCCGGTAGCCATGGTCACTTCGGATGCCTCCCTGATCGGGTGGGGGGGGCATTATCAGGGAAGGATGGTTCATGGCACGTGGCAACCGTTCGAATACCACCTGCACATAAATGTCCTAGAGATGAGAGCAGTGCTTTTAACGTTGCAAGCCCTCAACGACTTTCTTCCCTTAGGAACTATTGCAGTTCACACGGACAACATGTCCGTGGTGTGGTACATCAATAAGCAGGGCGGGACCAAGTCCTATCCCTTGTGTCGAGAAGCTCTCAGACTTTGGCAATGGGGCGATCTCCTCTCATCGGTTTCTGGTAGCAACGCATATCCCCAGGAAAACCAATATAATAGCGGACAGATTGAGCAGAGCTATACTCATGCCTTATGAGTGGTCTCTCAAACAATCTATAGTGGAGGAGATTTTTCAGAAGTGGGGCCACCCATGCTGTGACCTTTTTGCTACACCCCAAAACAGCAAATGCCCAGACTTCTTCTCTCTCTTTCCACTTCTGGGCCATCCCCCCACAGACGCTCTTACCCAGGATTGTACCCGGGGACTTCTTTATGCCTTCCCCCCCTTTCCGTTAATATCTCAAGTACTCCAGAAAGCTACCGTCTTGAGAGCCAAAATGATTCTCATTGCCCCTTACTGGCCTCGACAAATTTGGTTCCCGTTCCTTCATCGCCATCTCTTGGTGCAGCCTTGGCATCTGGACCCAGTTCCAGATCTTCTGACCCACCAGTCGGGTCAACTGCACCGGTCCATTCGTTCCCTCAACCTCACAGCTTGGTTGCTCCACTTCCTTCCTTAGCCAGGCTTCCAATGATCTGTAACCCCGTTAGAGATATCATAGTAGCTTCTCTTAAGTCCTCTACCAGGAGGATTTACTCTAGCAAATGGAAACGTTTCTCCTTTTGGGCAAAGTCTAAGAATATAGACCCTTTTACTGCCCCTATTCAGTCAGTCTTGGACTTTCTAGCTGAAATTTTTCACTCCGGTTCTTCTTCTTCCACAGTTAAAGTCCAGTTGGCAGCAATCTCTAATTTCCATGTCGGATTTGCAGACCAGAATATTATGTCTCACAAACTTTGTAAAGCCTTTCTCAAAGGGGTGTTCCTACTTAAATCCCCTGTTAGAGATCCTCTACCACAGTGGGACCTAAATTTAGTGCTGGCATCCTTGATACTTCCCCCTTTCAAACCGGCTGCTACATGCTCATTAAAATTTCTTTCTTGGAAGACACTCTTTCTAGTTGCTATTACTTCCACTAGAATAGTGTCGGAACTACATGCTCTCTGTGTTCGTCCCCCTTACGTGGTCTTCCACAAGGATAGAGTATCCTTAAGAACCAATCCATCCTTTTTGCCCAAGGTTGCTTCTAAAACAAATTTAAATCAATCCATTAACCTTCCTGTATTTTTTCCCAATCATTCTAACAGGGCAGAACAAAGATTGCATTGCCTAGATGTTCATCGTCAACTCAGATATTACTTGGACAGAACAAAGCAATTTAGGAAATCTGATCAGATTTTTCTTTCTTATGCTGAAAATAAGAAAGGTCTTCCTGTTTCTAAAGTAACCTTATCCAGATGGCTGTCTTCCACCATTTCTGACATTTATCAGCTTAGGGGCAAACAACTGATCTCAAAACCTAAAGCACATTCTACTAGAAGTCTAGCCACATCTACAGCTTTTCAGGCTAGACTACCCTTAGACACTATTTGTGCAGCAGCCACTTGGGCCACTCCTCATACCTTTGTTTCTCATTACAAATTGGATTTGGCCTCCAGGAACAGGGCAAGTTTTGGTTCCGCAGTTCTCAAGAGTCTGTTCCATTGAGCCACCCAGGATAGAGGTGCTAGGGACGCGGTCCCATCCAGCAAGAATGAAAGCGAGATTGACAACTTAACATTTAGAAGTTATGTACCTACCATAACGTTCCATGTTAGTTGTCCTCTCGCCTTCTTTCTTGCGTCCCTCCCTCCTGTCCCCCTAGCCTGGGCAGACCTTGAATTTCCCTTTTTCTCTGGGAGATTGTTCTCCCTTGGACACCAGTTAGCTCTGGACCTTTATTACCTGGATTCCCCTTACAGACTTCTCAGGTTAGTTGTTCTTCTTTCCTTGGTGGAAAGTTTGCAGGCAGTTTTTTTTCCTCTAGATACCAAACGAGATCTGGGTAATCACCGCCTTGCATCATGGGATATAGGGCTGCCTTGAGCTGGTAAAAGTGATTCTCGAGCTTAGCAAGTGCCGAGTCGGAGCCGAGGATCGGCTCCGAACCCATCCAGAAAAAAAGAAGATGAGAGAAGACAACTAACATGGAACGTTATGGTAGGTACATAACTTCTAATTTCCAAATAATTGTGAAAGCATGAGGAATGTTTTGTCTATAGCTTCATATTGTGAGGAAAAATATGCTTTAAATAATTTATTTATTTCAATTATACAAGTCAGTGCTCATTATTTACAGGGTGTGTATGACTCACTTGATATTTCTTCCAAGGCTATGTCCACTGGTATTGTTTTGAAGTGGTTTACCTGGGTGTGTTCTCTAAGATCCTCCCAGATGATGTTGAAAATGAGATTTTAAATTCTCCTTTGGATAGAGACTTAGTTTTTGGCTCCTCAGCTGCAGACATAATAAAATAGTGTGATGAAAGAAGTAAGTTGATACAGCTAATATCTGAGATTTTTTTAGCTTTACTTTTCAAATTTTCTAAGGGGTACCTCATCCAGTTTTAGCAAAAAACAAAATAAACAATTTCAACAAAATGCAGGTAAACAGACAATCTGAAGTAGTTACTTCATTTGCTCTGCAACCTGTGGGTATCGGATCCGAGCCGGCAGCTTCACAAGCTACAAGATCCGAGTTCCTCCCCCTACCCATAATCCCCTGCCACTAACTGTATTACACCAGATCGTTTTTGCTGCGGCTGTAGACAGCTACTTTTTGAAGAGCTCCTTAGCTGACTGGTGAGATTGTTCCTTTTTTCTCTTAGAGAAAAGCCTTTTCTTAGTGTTGATTGTGGTATGTGTGTGTTCAGAGCCTATAGCCAGTATAGTTTGTTAAATAGTTTCTCTTTTTTGTTTAGTGTTAGTTTTTCTGTGTCCCCCCTCCCCCACTTAGTGTTTGGGTGTGCGTGCGTTGTGGTAGAGAATGGCTGAAGGGCCCAAGGCCGTTTTTTCAAAATGTACTGAGTGTGGCCATAAGCTTTCCCCTACTGATGGCCACACTCAGTGCATTTTATGCCTGGGGGTGGCCCATTTATCAACAGACTGCCAAATCTGTGCAGCCTTTAACCCCCGGGCACTTAGGGACAGGAAGAATAAGCTAATCCTGGCGGGCTTCCTTCCCCAGGATTCGGCTGCTTCTTCCTGTCCCGCCAAGGCTCAGGCTGTCTCCACAGCCCCAGTGCCTTCCGTTCCACCCGCTCAACCGGGGACTCAACCTCCTGCTTCGAGCTTGATTTCAGGGGACTCTGGTGCCTCTTCCTCTAAAGAGAAGAGGCACAAAGAAAAGGAGAGACATAGGTCTCATAAAAGGCGGGCTGAGACTCAACCCTCAGCCCCGCCATCTAAGATAGCTAGCTCTCCCTCGAGGGTTTCTGGATCCTCCCCCTCTCCGCTCCGTTCACCTCATTTTTCGCTGGAGCTGGAGGAGAAGTACCGGTCTCCCTCGAAGTCGTCGAGGCGACCCTCCCAGCCTGCCTCGACATCTTCCTCTAGGTTGACCAGGAGCCTCACTGACGCCGATATGGATCGGATGATGCGACGATTCCTGCAGACCCAAATGCAGATGGGGGTGCTCTTGCCGCCCCCCCTCAGGGGGGGAGTGCGGCCTCTGTCTTCGCTCCGATCATTCCTTCTCCAACCCGTTTTCGAGTTTTGGAGTCATCGGATCCGGGCCCTTTCGGAGCTGGGGTTTAATCGGCGCCGATAGTTCCGGTCTCTTCAACGCCGACCATGCCCTCGAGTGTTTCGCATCCAAGTTCTCGGGGCCGAGGGCTGAGCGTCGGATCTGGGAGAGTTGATGTGTCTTTGGCGCCGCTGAGGTTGGGGCACACTTCTCTCTCGGATCTGACTGCATCGGCTCCGACTCCGGTCCCTACCTCGGAGCCAAGGAGATTGCTCTCGGAGCCTGGGGAGAGTAGTTCTCCTTCGGCTTTTGAGGTAGTGGAGAGGGTGCTGTCGAGATCCTCCAGGTCCCCGGTCCGGGCTTTGGATCCTCCCGCACCCCCGCTGCATATGGGTCTATCCTCCGTCATCCGTCCAGTGGGACAGCCTGCCCAAGCCATCTAGCCCATTCCCGTGGAGGAACAGGAAGCCATTGATGAGCCCTCCTTGGACAGTCCCACCGAGGAGGTCCCTCTTAAACGAAGGTGTAAAAGGTGGCACCTGGACTCCCCTGAGTCCGTCACCACAGACACGGATTTGGATGAAAGGGAAGGTTCCCCAAGGTCAGCCCCCGAGGATGTCTCCTTTGGAGACATCATGGAGATGTTGCGTATTAGAGGGGGGGGGTGGTCTGCCCAAAAACTTCCGCGGATGAATCTGTCTTCCTGGAGGCATTTGAGGCAGGCCCGTCTACCTCCTGGGTGTCCCCTCCAGCTGACCCCCTGGTAGACCTTATTACTACCAGGGCGTGGAAGGAGCCCGACACCGTGGAGCCAATCCCGAGACGGCCCGACAAAGTCCTTAGTCCCCTATCAGATATACAGTCGTGGGCCAAGGGGTCTCCGGTCGATGCCATGTTGGTGGTGGCTGCCACGAAGAGAGAACTCGCCCAAGAGAGTTCTTCGGTCCCCCCGCCGGATAAGGAATCTCGAGCGCTGGACCACATTGGGAAGCAGATGTTTGCTTCAGTGACCTTCTCAGTGAGGGCGCTGAATTATATGGCACATACCATTAGGCTACAGCGAGACTTGATTAAGGAATACGCTGCAGCCCCCCCGGAGTCCATGTCGGTCGAGGACAAGCAGGTGTTTTCGACTCGTATGGCCACTCTAAAATCCATTTCTAATACGTCCATGTGGCTACTCTCTCATGCAACGGAGGGAGCCGCGAGGGCCAGCAGAGCCGGGTTCGTCTTGCGGCGTCACGCCTGGCTCCACCTTTGCGATTTCGCAGAACCCTTCAAGGCGTCCTTCGCGAATATGCCCTTTGACGGGTCTTCGCTTTTTGGCAAGCCCGTTCGCGAAATGCTGGTCCAAAGCGAGAAGGATGGGAAGACGCTGTCTGCCGTCAGGGTCCGCTTCTCTAATCCCCAACGATCCTTCTCAAGGAATCAGAGGGGACAAAAGAAGTTGTGGTTCTGCAAGTCTCAGCAATCCCATCCACCTTCGGACCCCTCATCCTCCAGAGGCAGAGGAGGACAAGGTGGACGCCGGCCCAGAGGCAGAAAGGGGCCACGGAATTTTGGGTCTAGAGAGCCTTTCTCGGACAGACCTGCGCAGCAGCCCTGAGGGCTTACTCGACTGTCCATCTCTGGAGGCAGTTGACGGTGCATCTGTCAAACTGGGAGTCCATTACGACAGATTGATGGGTGCTCCAGGTCATATCCAGATGTTACTCCATTCCCTTCCTAAGCCTTCCCCCTACAAGCAGACGCCTCCCCGATGTTCCACCCGATCAGAGGGAGGCAGCGGCTTCGGAGGTTTCGAAGTTGCTAAGAAAAAGAGCCATCCAGCCCGTCCCCCCAGATCAGTCCAGATTGGGTTATTACTCCAGGTTCTTTTTAGTGCCAAAGAAGACGGGGGACCTAAGACCCATCCTAGACTTGTCCGCTCTGAACCTGTTCATCCCCAAGGAAAAATTCCGGATGGTCATACTTCAATCAGTTCTCCCCTTGCTGCAGGAGAACGACTGGATGTGCTCTATAGACCTCAAGAATGCGTACTACCACATATTGATGGACAGACGATCCAGAAGGTTTCTCCGCTTCTGGCTGGGAGCTAGTCATTATCAGTTCAGGGTTCATCCGTTCGGCCTCACCTCAGCCCCCAGGGTGTTCACCAAGGTCATGGCAGTGGTTGCAGCCCACCTGAGACTTCAGGGCATTCAGGTTTTCCCGTACCTAGATGACTGGCTCCTTACCGCTGCCAACAGGCATCAACTCTGCGTTGCAAGAGATTACGCTCTGACTCTTGCCCAGAGTCTAGGCATCTCAGTGAATCTTCAAAAATCCTTCCTTCGCCCCGTAGAAGTATTAGAGGTCATAGGGGCCAGATTGGATACCCGTACTCATAGCCGGACTTAGGCATAGGCCAACTAGGCGGCCGCCTAGGGCGCCAGTCTAACAGGGGCGCTTTTCCAGCATTTATTTAATGTAGTTAGACCAGGATGGGGGCCCGGGTGGTGTGGTGGGGGGCATCGTGGAGCCCTTTTGCCTAGGGCACCAGTTGACCTAAGGCCGCTCCCGAGTCTTTCTGACGTCGGACAGGCTGAGCAGCTTCTCGCTTCAGGTGCTTACTCTTCTTCAGAGCCAGGCTCCTGCAGCGGAGTTAGTCCTGAGGAGACTAGGGTCTATGGCAGCAGCAATCGGTCTATCCCTTCCTGCATGCCTGCGAATGCGGATTTTACCATGGACCCTCCAGGTTCAGTGGTCGCCATTACTCCACCTGTTAAGCTCTCCCATCCCACTGAGCAGAGTTTGCAGAGACTCCCTTCTTTGGTGGCTTCACTCTCGAGAGCTGAGGCAAGGGAGACCCTTTGTGATTCCCCCGCCCCAAGCCACGTTGACCACGGATGCTTCTCGCCTCGGGTGGGGGGGTCATTGTTCGGGCAGAACCGTCCAAGGCATGTGGACTTCCCTAAAGACCACTCTGCATATCAGTGTCCTAGAGATGAGGGCGGTGCTTCAAGCATTGCAAGCTCTCCACGACCTTCTACCTCTGGGGACTATTGCAATCCAGACAGACAATATGTTGGTAGTCTGGTACATAAACAAACAGGGAGGAACCAGGTCTTTTCCCCTTTGTCGAGAAGCTATGAGAGTGTGGGAATGGGCGATATCCACCAACCGCTTTCTAGTAGCAACGCACATTCCGGGACGGTCCAACATATTAGTGGACAAACTGAGTCGGATAATTCTCACTCCGCACGAGTGGTCTCTCAATCCATCAGTTGCGAAGCAGATCTTCCGCAAGTGGGGTTGGCCTTGCTGCAATCTTTTTGCTTCTCCATTAAACACAAAATGCAGCGAGTACTTTGCAATACTTCCCCCTGAGGGGGAGACTCCCAGAGACGCTTTAGTTCATGCTTGGCCTCCCGGTCTTCTTTATGCTTACCCTCCCCTTCCGCTTATGACCAAGTTCATACAGAAAGCCTCTCGGTTGGGGGCAAAGTTATCCTCATAGCCCCATTCTGGCCTCGCCAGATCTGATTCCCATACCTGCAGTCTCACAGTTTAACTCCCCCTTGGATACAGACCTGATTTCACATCCCGCAGGATGTCAAACCTGGAACCTGGTAAACCTCAAACTTGCGGCTTGGTTGATCCAGTTCCACTGATGGCAAGGACTCCCGGTATCTCATCACCAGTGAAGGCCATTCTGGTAGTGGCTCATAAGCCGGCTACCAGGAAAATATATAATAGCAAGTGGAAACGCTTCTCCATCTGGGCAACAGACAAGGGCCTGGATCCTTTTACAGTTCCTATTCTGACAATCTTGGACTTCCTGTCACTGATTTTTCGGCAGGGAGCAAGTGCTTCTACGGTTAAGGTGCAGTAAGCAGCCATTTCCCATTTTCATGTGGGAGATGGACCAGGGTCATTGGCATCCACAAAGTTATGCAAAACTTTCTTGCCTGGCATCTTTCTCTTGAAGCCTCCTGTGAAAACGGTGGTGCCCCCATGGGATTTGACACTAGTCTTGCAAGCCCTGACGAGCCCACCCTTTGAGCCTGCAGCCTTGAGTCCTTTAAAATTCTTGTCCTGGAAAATGGCTTTTTTGGTAGCTATTACTTCTGCCAAGAGGGTTTTGGAACTCCAAGCACTGTGTATGAAACCCCCTTATCTCATTTTTCACAGGGATAGAGTGTCTCTCAGGACTAACCCATCTTTCTTACCTAAGGTGGCTTCGGAATCTAATATCAGTCAATCAATCAATTTGCCCGTGTTCTTTCCAAATTTTCAGAATAAGGGGGAGTACATATTGCACAAACTGGACGTACACAGGCAACTACGTTTTTACTTGCACAGAACTAAGGATTTTCACAAGTCTGATCAGTTGTTTGTGTCCTTTGCAAAATTAGCCAGGGGAAGGGCCATTTCTAAAGTGACCCTAGCAAATTGGATTTGTCAATGTATAGTTCAGGGGTATGTATCTTCGGGCAAACCAGCTCCTATGGGAATACACACTCATTCTACCTGGTCCATCGCCACCTCAGCAGCTTTCTGGTCCAGGGTTCCCTTGGACGACATATGTTCAGCAGCTACCTGGTCCTCTTCTCATACGTTCATTTCCCATTATAAACTGGATATGATATCGAGAAGTAGGGTTTCTTTTGGCTCCGTGGTGCTTCGGAATATCCTTCCATAAGGCCACCCAGGTTTATTGTCTAGGTAGCTGGGGACTCTGTCCCACAGGTTGCAGAGCAAATGAAGTAACTACTTCAGATAAAGAAGTTATGTACTCACCATAACATTCCTTCTGAGTAGGTACTTCATTAGTCTGCAACCATCCCCCCTGCCATCCCCCTAACCTTTTCTCGGGTTTTCTTCTGGTCACCTGAAATTTTGCTGTCTTGAGGTTAGGCCTTCAGTATACCTCTGTCGAGGTTATGACTTAGATTGGGCAAAATCGATCTGAGGTAATACAGTTAGTGGCATGGGATTATGGGTAGGGGGAGGAGCTAGGAGCTCAGATCTTGTAGCTTTTGAAGCTGCCGGCTCGGATCCGAGATCGGATCCGATACCCACAGGTTGTAGACAAATGAAGTACCTACTCAGATGGAACGTTATGGTGAGTACATAACTTCTTTTTTAAGAAGAAATGGCAAAAGGGTTCCAAAAAGAATTCTGGAACCTCCCAAAACCAAGGAAAGTCCAAGAAGTCAGAATGACTTTTTTAAGGGATATTGTTCTACCACCACCCCCCCCCCAACACTGGCTGCCCCATTTCCCTTTCAGAAAGTCTCAATATCCACTTTTCTCTTTAGCAGTAGAGAGTTTCAGACAAATGAGCTGTGATGATCATTCAAGGTTACAGATGGCAGTGGGAGGAAATTCCTCCTTTCCTGAGGCTAATCCCTCACCCACTAGACCGGACTCTCTTATTTCCACCTGCCTTTCATCACATGCCATCTCAGGGTGTCATAGAACCAGTTCCTCCCTCCCAGGTGGGGAAAGTTTTTTTTCCCCCAAGGATGCTTTTGGTGCCAAAGAAAGAAAATACCTGCAGACCAGTTCTGCATCTTTCTTTCCTAAACCTTTTTAAGACTGTGCACAAATTCAAAATTAAGTTTCTTCACAATCCATTATCTCTTCTTCCTCATTCATGTTTTTTGGCAACAGCAGATTTAAAAGATGCTTATCATTACATGTCTACTCATCCTTAGCTATGGGTATTACTTAACATTTTGTGTGTCTGGATCACATTATCAGTCCACTGCCTTACTCTTTGGACTGTCCACTGCACCAAGAGTGTTCACAAAATGTCTGGCTCCAGTTATAGCCCTTTATACCTTCAGAGTATCCATGTTTTCCATATTTGGATGACTTGCTTATCTTTGCAGAGTCTTTTTTCAAAGTGTCAGGAATCTCTCTCTTAGGTGAGAGATCTCAGACAAGCTGGGATTCTAGGAGAACATTCAAAAATAATTTTTGACTCCTTCACACAGTATTGTGTTCCTGGAGTGCCAGCTAGACATCTCTGTTCAAAGAGCTTTTCTTCTACAGGAAAAAAAAAAAATATATATATATATATATATATATATATATATATATATATATATATATCTAGATCTGTTTCTATGTTTTCCACTTAGACTTTGGTCACTGTGAGAGAATACCTTAGGATTTTGGGTTTCATGGCATCTATGATTCACGTTTTTCCCCTGGCAAAACACCCAGCACCAGCATCCTTTGTCTTTTCAAATTGCAGTGCTGGGGTTTGTCAGAATAGGAAATCACTTAGTAGAAACAGCAGCTATCTTTAAATCTGAGTCTCCCTTTCTCCCTCCATGTTTCAAAGTAGGCAGTCATAATAGATGCCTCAGACTTTGCTTGGGGTGCAGTTTTCAGAGGGATAAAAATATAAGGTGTGTGGGACACCAAGGACAGATGCAAGCATATAAATATAAAAGAGATGCTTATCTGATCTTTGGTCCCTGAGACCTCTACAAGTTGTTACAGACAATACAACAGTCAGGTGATACATCAATAAGCAATGGGAAAATAAGTTATGCCTCCATTGCAGAATAGCCGTGTTAACTTGGGATATAGCTTCACAACACAGTTGCAGTGTACAGGCATCCCACATTCCATTAGAGAAAAGTTGTGTGGCAGACAATCTGTGTGTGACAAGGGCAGATCTTTATGAATGGAAACTTGAACAGGGGGTCTTCTAAGATTTGATCCATCTGTGTGAAGTTCCTGAGGTAGACCTGTTTGCCTTCTCTCCGAACAATCAGCTAGCAAGATTCTGCTCTTGGCTCCATGCAATAAAACCTGGAAGACAGATGCCTTTTTCTTTCCTTGGACAGAAATTTTCCTCTATTCTTTTCCATCCTTTCCACTAATATCCAGGGTACTTCTGAAGATTCTGAAGGAATACCCCAAGATCATTGTGGTGACTTCCTTCTGGCCCAGGCAACATTGGTGTTCCCTTCTTTGGAAATGGCTCGGGCAATTGCCCCAAACTTCCTCACAGAATGGATCTACTCACACAAGACCAGGGTGTTTGATACTACTGCCCCCAGTCAACTTCCTGAATGACTGGGTCTTAATTCCCCATAGGTACCTGTTTACTGTGAACATGCAGCAGGTACTAATGGAGGCAAAAAGGCCTGCTACTTGAAAATCATGTTAGCTAATGGAGAAAGTCTTCTAGTTGGAGCCAACATCTTAACCTGCACCCATTCAGGGCAAGTGTTTCTCTGGTTTTACAATATTTATGTGTGTTACTATCCTTTGGCCTTTCTTCCTCCTCCATTAGATTTCATTTTTGTTGTCTATTTCAGCATGCTTGCCCAGGGATCCTCCTCTTTTAATGAGTTCTCATGTCAAAATGTGAAATTTGTGAAAGGAGTTTTGCATAAGAGGCCTATAAGAAAACCAGAGACCACTCCTTGTGATCTTAATTTTGTGTTAGAAAAGATAATACTTGCCCCATTTGAACCAGTTAACCTGGCTGACTTGAAGTTCTTAACATGGAAAACTGTTTTACAGTTTGCTTTGATCTCTGCAAGAAGAGTATTTGAGTTGCAAGCTCTTGTGGTAAGTCAGCCCCATCTCATTTTCCATAGGGGCAGGGTTTCTTTGAGAACTAATCCTTTTTTTATGCCTAAAGTGATATACAAGTTTACTTTAAGCCAAACTATCCATCTCTCTATTTTCTTACTTGTACCTAAAATGAGGGAGGAAAGATATTCCTTAACTTCGATGTCGACAGACAACTCTGATACTATCTTGACAGTCACAGAACTAAATCTTTCAGATTTTTCAAACAGTTGTTCATTTCTTGTGAAGGAAAGAAAAGGGACAGCCTGTGTCTAAGCAGACTGTTTCTAAACGCTTGTCTCAGGCTATTACCTTTCGTTATACTCACCACAATAAAACGATTCCAAGCAAGGTCAAGGTCCACTCTATCAGGGCCCTGGCTTCATCTCTGGCTTTTTGGAAAGGGTTGGATACTATAACTATTGGAGAAGTAGAAACTTGGTTCTCTATACATACGTTTACAAAGTGTTGTAAGCTTGATTCCTTCTCTAAGTTTAGATTAGTCTTTGCTAGAATCATTCTCCATGTGCTCCTGGATCCTTCCTCTTTTACCTCCCAAATGTAGTAGGCTAGGATAATCTACCTACTGCAACAGTGATCAATATGATGAACATAGTACAACACTGTAATTAAAACTTACTATAACATTAGATGTTCAAATGATCACTGCTGCAGTAGCTGCTCCCTCCATCCCCATTGTTTTTTGGTGTGTTGTTTATGCCAGAGTTGTTGTGTCTTTCGACTTTTCCCGGTTAGGGTCGCCACAGCGGAACTTCGGTCCGCTAATGATTGGCAGTAGATTTTTACGTGCCGAGTTGCTGGCCCTGACGCACAGCCTTCAACGAAGGTACGCCCATTCATGCATGTCTCCACACAGAAGACACTCTAGCTGAGAATCGAACAGGACAACGTCTTACTGTGAGGTGACAACACTACCGCAGCACCACCACTTATGCCAGAGTATGGATACTTATTTTTTTGTTGTTCCCAGAATTGTCCTTTCAGGGCTCAGCCTCCCTCTGTCTTTTGGCATGAAAGCTCTGAAGGATTCAGCACCCAAACTTGTTTTTTTAGTCAGTTCAGCTTAAGTTAACAGTTTGGGTGTGTGGAAAGTGCCCTGATGTAACCCATATAGCTAAGGCTACTGTAGCAGTGACCATTTCAACATCTACCGTCATGGTAAGTTTACTTACACAATCGTACTTTCCTTGTTATGGTCTGCCAGAATGAGAATAATTCATGCAGTATTTTTTCTTCAGAGTCTTACAAGGTGGGAAAAAAATGTCACAGACTATGAATAAACACTAGTAGCAAGGGAGATGTTACTGACTTTTCTAAAGGTAGTGATGAACAGTAATTTAAACTTTATTTTGATGTTTGCTAAAAGAACAACCACCTACAACTCAAGCTTTGAATCCACCTTCACCCTAACTTTTCCACACCCCACAGTAGACTTCACACCAGTGGCCACTGCTTTTCAGTAAAGATTTGGCAGTCTTGACAGGCACTAACAGCACAGTTGAAAGAAATATCCTTACATCAGAAATTCAGACTCCACCTCAAGAACAAGCTACATGTAAATGTTACCCAATACAAGGGATCACCTGAGACACAAACAACTGTTACTCTCACTTCACACCGTAATGGTAGCTTAACTACTGCATTCTAAGTCATATTGAATGCTTCTCTTTCTCTTTTCCCTCCACCTTGTCTCTATTTTTCAGGCTATCTTCCTACTCTTCTCGTTCCCTTCTGCACTTCTTCCCTTACCCCCTTTCATTCCTTTTTAAAATGCATATTGAAAATATTACATATTAATCAATTCTATCTTCCTATTTTTTATTTATTGCTTTACCTTGTATTTTCACTGTATTTAGGAAGTGTACACTATATTCATACTTAACCATGACTAATCTTTGGAAATTGTGATGCTCCTATCAAATTATGTTGTTACACTTTTGTATTAACCAATTAAAATAAAATAAAATAGTTATATTAGAGTCTGTTGAAGTGTAGTGAGCTATACATATATTTGGAACTCTCTTTCTGTATGTTTTGACCAGCATAAGACAAATATAGTTTTGATTCAAATTGTAGTATATGCTTTCATGGGTGTAGAAGCTTTATAAAAATTTTCATACAGATTTTTCTGCTGTGCACAGTACTAATTAATCATCTCCGTGTGTCTTCATTCATCATCCATGGCAAGAAAGGGCTCTCTGCTCATACATTTTAAGCATGGTTTGCAGAGATGAAATTGTTCTGTTTCTCTTTTAGCTTTAATGATTTAGATTTGCTATGTATGTTTTTCTAGTTTTAATAATTGCTGCAAACATGATCGTCTCTTGTGAATAACACAAATATATCAGCAGTGAAAAAAGTGATATGACTGGCAGCATGCACATTTTTCAAAAAAGAAACCTGTATTTATTTTTTTTATTGGCTGAAATGTGAGCACATAGTCAATTGAAATTATAAACAGATTAATATTACATGGATTTTTTCATGGTCACTTGAAAATTGAGGTACCGGGTTGTGTAAAATATTTTTCATCCTCCTTTAGTTGGTTCTAAAGTACCTTTTTATCCTACCTTCAGTTGGTTTAGAAGTGCAGTACAGATTGGAAAGACTTAGCCAGTTGGCTGGGAAGGGACTACTGGCAGCTCTCTTTCTTTAGATCTGAGGGCATTCCTTTCCATTAATAGTTTCTACTCCTTAGAATGTTCAGCTTGCCATTCTAAAAAGTGTGTCTCTTTGTTCTAGCTTAAAATAGGACCAGAATCTTACCTGTACTAATAAGCTTTCACAATCATTAAATGTATTTATTGCTAACTGATTTATTAGTTATTTGCCATATATTTTATTTTAATGTGTGGTTCTTGGGTTAAACCACCACAGTAAACCTATTTAATTTGATTTGATTCAGGCTTCCAGTATTCAGTTAATACCTATAGCTCTGTCATGTCAATATTTTACAAGATATTGGAATACTTTTACTACAGACCTTACATCTATACACAAAGATTTAGTCTTGAGTAAGAACTACATATATGCTCACCTCGAGCAGACACCAACCTGGTTAACAAGAGGAAAAACGATAGTCATCCTTAAGAGTGAGCCTGTAAGCTATCCTAAAAACTATAGGCCAACAACTTGCCTTCCGACTATGTATAAACTATACACTAGAATTGATGCTGAAGAGTTTATAGTCATTAAGAAGAAAACTCAATCATGGCAATAGAAACAAAAAGGTAACAAAAGAAAATCATATGGAAGAAATGATTATTTGTTGTTAAATAAAGTCATAATGGAGAATTGTAAAATGGGAGTAATCTATGATTGACATGGATATATTACAAAAAAGCATTTGACAGCATCACACATTCATGGATAAAGGAGTACTTACAGATGTGTAAGATAACACCCTGTATAGATAAATGTATTTATTTATTTATTGACATTTGTTAACCGGGTTGGTCCAACTGGGCTTCTGGCCCATTTTCAGTGGAGACCCGAGGAGAAAAGCTCCATTTACAAACAGTTTACAGTATCTAAAAATATTTGAGACAAAAGAATTACAAAAAATTTGTTATACAGCAAATAAAAGAAAAAGTAGACTGCATGCACAAATCAATATACACATAATATTTTTACAGAGGAAGTATATATTTACATAAGAATTTTGTCCATCATCATTGATTGATTGAATTTAGTAAGTACCCACGTATTTAGAGTACTATATATATATATATATATATATATATATATATATATATATATATATATATATATAAGTTTTGGAGTTAAGTAAATGAAGTTTGAGTTTATTTTTAAAGTGTAATGGGTGGATGATGGAACGTATGCCTAAGGGAAGTTTGTTCCAACCGTTGGCAACAGAGTATTTATATAGAAGTTTGCCTACTGTTTTCTTAGGTTGGTAGATGTCTAGTAGTTGCTGGTTTGAGGTACAGAGGGTCCGAGGTGGAGAATAAGTAAAGACCAAGGATGAGAGATATGGACAGGATGAAGGTTTGTATAGAATGAAGTGTAACATTTGAAATTGTGATAGCTGGAGTTGTTGGGGGAGTTCTAGCCATTGGAGAGAGTTTAGTGTGATGCAGTGATGTGCATTGTATGGAGAGTTTGTAATAAATCTAGCTATTTTATGGTAAGTTTGTTGAAGTTTGTTCGAGGTTGTGGCCTGAATGTTGGTAAGAACTGGGGCAGCATATAGGAGGGAAGGGGGGAGGAGGAGTGCCTGTGCTAGGGAGAGTCTGGCATTAGGGGTTGGAATTTTTTTGTTGCAATACAGTAAACCTAGTTTCTGGTGTGTTTTTTTTTTATGCACTGGAGAATGTGCATGTTGAATTTGAGTTCATCATCAATGATGACTCCAAGGAATTTTGTGTGGGTTTCAGGTTGGATTATTGTATTGTTAGAGGATGTAATAGCAAAAGTGGATTTATGGTGAGTAAGAGAACGGGGGAGAAAAGTAAGAGTTTGGTCTTCTTCGGGGTTAAGGATAAGTAGATTATCAGACAACTACTTTGCAGTGGCTAGAAAGGCATGTTGGGTTAGGGTATGAAGTTCAGAGATATTGTTTGAGATGGAGATGAGAGTTGAATTGTCAGCATATTGGATGAGGGAGGATTGTTTACAAGATGTATAAAGATAGATGTTATGTGATCCTATCTCGCCTAAATTCTGACTGATGGGTTCGGAGCCGATCCCTCGGCTCCGACTCGGCACGCTTATGCCAAAGAGCGAAGTCTCTTATTGGCTGAGCTTACTATATCCCAGGATGCACCACTACCAGTCCCCCAGATCTCGTTTGCCGCTAACAAGCAAAGACGTGGTCTCGAGCTTGGCTGAGCTAAGTAGGGTTTTTTCTCTTACTTTCCTGTCAGGAATTCCTTTAAAATTCAACAAAAAGCTGTTTTAACAGCTATATCATATTTTTGTGTATGATTGAAGTGTTTTCTGTGGAAAAACTTGTGTAGTGATTGCGTTTGTCTGACTGGAAGTTACTTTTGGGTTGAAGGGCCTTCCCTTGTCAGCCGTTGTCTGTCAAGTTCCTTTTTATTTTAAAGGTTCTTGTATTCCTTGGTCATACCCTTCTATTTGTGACAGTTTTTGATTCAAAGGAAAGATTTTCTCTGTGAAAGTTAGTGTGTCTTGTATTTTACTGGTTATACACTGATTTGGTTGCCATTATGTCACAGGCTCCTAGGCCTTCAGGGTTTAAAAAGTGCACTAAGTGCAGTTTTAAAATGTCGATCACAGATGATCACTCTCTCTGTGTGTACTGTTTGGGCGCCAAACATTTGCAGGAGTCCTGTAGCGTCTGTCACGCTTTTTCCTCGAGGGTCCTCCAAGAGAGGAAAAATAAACTTATTCTAAAAGGCCTTATTAAACCATCATTTGAAGAGGCATTAGCTTCCTCTCCTTCTCCTGCTAAAAAGAAAAGGGCGTCGGCTCCGACCAGTCCGTCAGAACCGACCGCCAAAAAACATAGGCAGGCTTCTCCTTCGGCTCCATGGACTTCAGAGCCGAGGGCGGAACGGTCTGCCTCGATGCCTCCAGCCTCGACTCCTCTGGGTTCGGAGCCGTCGTCTGGGGCATCGAGAGGCGGGTCATCTTCATCGGCTCCACTGATCTCGGAGCCGATGAAGGTTGTCCGCTCAGACACTTCCTCCTTGGCGCCGAAGCCCTCTTCGGCACCGATGGAAATAGGTTTAGACATTCCTTCGGCGCCGATAATTGTAGAGTCGATTCGGAGCCGGTCTCCTAGTCCCTTGGAGCCGTTGGAGAGGCCTACTCGGACCCATTCGGTCTCTTCCAGGTCATCAAGGATGTCAGATTCGGACATAGACAGGGTGCTCCAAAGACTGTTCCAGTCCCCAGTCTTTCAGAAATTTGTTTCGGCTCCGACCCAATTGGCTTCGGAGCCGATAGCCCACTCCATTGCCATTCCTCCTCCGACCGCTTTGGCTCCGTCGGAGCAGGCGCTGATGGAGCCAGTGGAGATCCTAGGGTCGGCTCCGATCCTTACTCCAACCCCGGCCTTCGGGTCCGAGTTTAGCACACGGACTTCTTCGGCCGGACCCGGGGGTGACGTTTCGGGACCAATGCTGTCGGTTCCGAGCCTCCCTCTCGGTGCTTCGGCCGCGGGGCTTCCGTCTGCTATCATGGCTCCGGGGACCGGACCCTCCCAGGATTCTGGGGGTCCAGCTTTCAGAGCTATGAGGAGTGCCTTGGCCAAGTCTTCTTCGGCCATCTCTACGGCTTTACCGGCACCTTCCCTGGGCATGGAGACTGGGTCTTTGGCAGTTCCCCTGTCTCTAGGCAGCAGAGCCCCGGGGCCTGAGGTTACTCCCACTGGGGGTTCCCCTCCTCCTGAGGGTCTTTCGGAGTTGTCTTCGGAGGAGCCCCCAAGGAAGAGATCGTGCAAGAGGAAGCATGTGGACTCCCCCGATGAGTCTCTTACATCAGACACTGATCTTGATGATGCGGAGGGGTCCCCTAAGTCGTCCTCGGATGATGTCTCATTTGCAGACATTCTAGAGATCCTTAAGCAACGAGGCGGCTGGAATTCCAAACCCCCCTCCGCTGATGAGTCGGTGTTCCTCAAGGCCTTCGGGGCTCAGCCCTCCGCCTCCTGGGTGTCTCCGCCCTTCGACGAGCTCCTGGATTTGGTTTGTCGGAGGGCGTGGGAACATCCAGATACTGTGGAACCAGTGCCTTCTCGCCCTAACAAATTTTTGTCTGCCCCACCCGAGAAGGAGTTCTTAACCAAAGGCGTGGCTGTAGATGCCATGGTGGTGGCATCTGCTACCCAGCAGGACGTGGCAGAGGCTTCAACGTCCGTCCATCCTCCTAATAAGGAGTCTAGGAGCATGGACCGGTACGGGAAGCACACCCTAACTTCAGCAGCCTTTACTCTGAGGTCCCTGAATTATTTGGCACATTTCACCAGACTACAGAGGGATCTGGTCAAGGAGCTCTCAGACTCCCTCTCAGGTAACCTACCTGAGCAGCTAGCCCAGTCGGTTAGCTCTCAGTTGGCTATCCTTACCTCGATTTCTAACTCGTCCATGAGGCTCATTTCATATGCGGCCGAAGGGGCGGGCAGAGCGGTAGGCACAGGCATGGCTCTACGGAGACAAGCCTGGCTCCGTTTGTGTCATTTCGCGGAGGCCTTCAAGTCTTCCTTTGCCGATGCTCCCTTTGATGGGTCCTCTTTGTTTGGACCCAAGGTAAAGGACACTCTTACCCGCTGTGAGCAGGAGGGAAAGACTTTATCTGCCGTAGGAGCACGTTATTCCACTCCCTTTTGGCCTTATCCCAAGGCTAAAAGAGGAGGGAAGATGTGGTTCCGCAAATCACAGAAATTCTTTCCCCAACAGCAGGAAGATTCCCCTTCCAGAGGCAGAGGACGGGGAAATTTTTCTGGGAGACGCCGTCCCAGAGGCGGCAGAGGCCCCCGCAACACTGGAGACCGCGAGTCCTTTCGTGGCTCTTCAGCCTCCCACACTTCATGAGGGATTGCCCGGCTGTGCTGCTCCAGAGCCAGTCGGGTGCCATTTTGCCAAGCACCTAAAAGCCTGGGAGGCTATTACTCAGGACAGATGGGTGCTTCGGATTATTGCCGGAGGTTACACCATTCCCTTCACACACTCACCCCCACCGTCCAAAAAAATCCCGGACCCAATACCCAGTCAAAGGGAAATTGCAGCCGTAGAAGCCTCAAAGCTGCTAGAAAAAGGAGTCATCCAACCGGTCCCCACAGACCAGATCGGATCCGGAAATTACTCAAGGTTCTTTTAGTGCCAAAAGACAGGGGACCTGAGACCCATTTTGGATCACAGCAAACTAAACCAGTCCGTCATGAAGTCCAAGTTCCGAATGGTCACTTTACAATCCATTCTCCCATTGTTGGAGAAAGATGTTTGGATGTGCTCCATAGATCTCAAGGACGCCTATTATCACATACCGATACATCAGGCGTCCAGGAGGTATCTGCGCTTCAGCCTGGGAGACAGTCATTTCCAATTTTGTGCACTGCCCTTTGGTCTCACCACAGCCCCCAGGGTGTTCACCAAGTGTTTGGCAGTAGTGACTGCTTACCTGAGGAGTCTCAGATTCCAAGTGTTTCCCTATCTGGACGACTGGCTCCTGACTGCCACCACCAGGCATCTACTACTAGAGAACCTACAAGCCACCATCTCCCTGGGTGCTTCCCTGGGAATTACATTCAACTGGTCAAAGTCTGTCTTGCTGCCTTCTCAGCGCATAAGATTCATAGGAGCAGAGATAGACTCAAAATTAATGCGAATCTTCCTTCCTACCGAAAGGATACAAACATTACAAAGTCACGTCCGAGCCCTGCTTCTAAGATCCAAAGCCCCAGCCAGGATGGTCGTGCAACTTTTAGGTTCAATGTCTGCCACGGTTCTCCTAGTTCCTCTGGCAAGATTGCACATGAGGATTCTTCAGTGGCTGTTATCGACACAATGGTCTTTTCAGGATCTCCCCCTCAATCATCACATACTGATTACAGAAACGTGCAAACGGGACCTCCGCTGGTGCCTTCTGCCATCCAATCTGAATCAGGGAAGACCTTTTGTTATACCCCCTCCGGTGGCCACCTTGACAACGGATGCCTCCCAGACGGGGCATTGTCTGGGCAGGTCATTTCAGGGTTCTTGGCTTCCAAACGAAACATTTCTCCATATCAATGTGTTGGAAATGAGGGCTGTACTTCTGTCCCTACAAGCCCTCCACAAGTTTCTCCCTCAAGGCATCATCGCTATCCACACAGACAACATGTCGGTGGTCTGGTATCTAAACAAACAAGGAGGGACCAGATCTTACCCCCTTTGCAGAGAGGCCATGAGGGTGTGGGAATGGGCAGTGGCTACCAACCGCTTCCTGGTAGCGACCCATATTCCAGGAAAATCCAATGTATTGGCAGACAGACTGAGCAGGACTATTCTCTCTCCTCACGAGTGGTCCCTGAACGAAACAGTAGCAGCTCAGATTTTCAAAAGATGGGGGATTCCGTGCTGCGACCTGTTTGCAACACCACAAAACACGAAGTGCAAAGGGTTCTTTTCCTTGACCCCGCGTCAAGGGGAGGCAGCTACGGATGCTCTAGTCCAACCTTGGCCAACAGGACTGCTTTATGCTTTCCCTCCGGTTCCACTCCTCCCCAAAGTCATCCAGAAAGCTTCCCAATTGGGGTCCACAATGATTCTAATTGCTCCGTACTGGCCTCGTCAGGTATGGTTCCCCTACCTACAGAAATATACTCTGGACGGTCCTTGGTTTTTGGATCTAACTCCAGACCTTCTGGTTCATCAGTCGGGACAACAGCACCAGTCCCTTCACACTTTGAAATTAACAGCTTGGCTCCTCCACTTCCGACTTTTCAGAAATCACACCTTGGACCCGGAAGTTATTCACATTTTATCTTCAGCCCACAAACCCACCACCAAGAAATTGTATCACAGTAAGTGGAAGAGGTTTGCTATCTGGGCTCAACTCAGAGGCTTAGACCCTATTACTGTCCCGATACCAGAGGTCTTGAATTTTTTAACATCCTTGTTTAATCAAGGATCTTCAGTCTCTACTATTAAAGTCCAACTAGCAGCTATCTCCAAATTTCACGAATCCATAGACCCACCGTTGATGAGCAGCAGATTATGTAAAACTTTCATGAAAGGTGCTGTGCTTTTAAGACCCCCAGTTTTTCATCCTGCGCCTCCGTGGGATCTTGATTTGGTACTTTGTGCCTTAACATCTTCCCCTTTTGAACCGGCTGCTACATGTGAGTTGAAATATCTGTCTTGGAAAACTGCCTTCTTAATTGCAATTACCTCTGCAAGAAGAGTTTCAGAACTTCAAGCCCTATCTATCAAACCACCGTACTTGATTTTTCACAAGGATAGAGTATCACTTAGGCCTAATCTATCTTTTGTTCCAAAAGTTTGTTCTAATCTCTGTCTCCAACAATCTCTAGAGCTACCAGTTTTCTTTCCAAAATTTTCAAACAAAGCGGAATACACCTTGCATACATTGGATGTTCACAGGCAATTGCGCTTCTATCTAGACAGGACTCAACAAATTCGAAAAACAGATTAATTGTTTGTGTCCTTTTCAGATAATAAACTGGGTAAAACCATCACTAAAGCTACTATTGCCAAATGGATTAGAGATTGCATAACTCAGGCTTATTCCTCTTCAAATAAGCAACTTACAACATCTGTCAAAGCTCACTCTACTAGAGCTATGGCTACCTCTATTGCATTTCATTCCAAGCTCGCTATTTCTGAGATTTGTGCTGCGGCTACTTGGTCCAACCCGCACACTTTCATTTCCCACTATAAATTGGATGTGGCATCTAAAGGGCGAGCATCATTTGGTTCCACGGTACTCAGGAGTGTTTTCCAGTGAGCCACCCAGGATTTAGGTGCTAGGGACGCTGTCCCATCAGTCAGAATGTAGCGAGATAGGATCACATAACATCTTTTAGTTATGTACTCACCATAACTTCAGATGTTTGGGATCCATCTCGCCTACATTCCTAATACCCACCCTCCTTCCCCCTACCTTGGAGATCAGAAGAGATTGAACGGTTTGAGTTCTACTGTTTTTATCTTGTATCATCTGTCGATGTTATATAAGCAGTGCATGCGTGTGTGCATGTATGCGGACAAACTAGATCTGGGGGACTGGTAGTGGTGCATCCTGGGATATAGTAAGCTCAGCCAATAAGAGACTTCGCTCTTTGGCATAAGCGTGCCGAGTCGGAGCCGAGGGATCGGCTCCGAACCCATCAGTCAGAATGTAGGCGAGATGGATCCCAAACATCTGAAGTTATGGTGAGTACATAACTAAAAGTTTTTGAAGATGGAACCTTGAGGTACTCTGGTTGGGACAGGAATGAATGGACAAAAGGATGAGAGACATTTAACAGATTGCTGCCTGCAGGACAGGTAACTAGAGAACCAGGCAAGGGAGGTGGAAGATAGGTTGAGATTAGCAAGTTTAGATAGCAGTAAAGGATGAGAGACTATCAAAAGCTTTGGAAAGGACTAGGAAGAGACAGGATATGAGTTTATTGTTATTGTGGGCCTCGGCGATGGTATGAGTGAAGGATAGGAGGGCAGTAGCTGTGCTGTGGTTAGGATGGAAACAGTGCTGAGTGGGAGTGAGAAGGTTGTGCTGGAGGAGGTGGTTAAGAAGCTGTGAGTGAAAGCATTTTTCAAATATCTTAGAGAGGGGGATAGGATGGTGATGGGTCGGTAGTTAACTGGGTCTGTGGGGTTTCCCCCTTTATGCAGGGGAATAGTGAAGAAAGATTTCCATAGGGTAGGAATGGTGTATTCTTGAATTGATCTATTGATTAGAATAGATACAGGATAGACAGTGGATTCAGCACGTTTGAGGAAGGTAGGAGGTAGACTGTCAGTGGAGGGAGAGCAGGGTTTGAGCTTTAGAAGAAAATATTTGATGTAGGAAGTAGGAACAGGGTTAAAGGAGAAGAGATTTTTGTTTGGAGGGTTAGGAAGGGTTGGCAGAGAAGTTGTGCTAGAGTCGGAGGTTATGAGTTTTTGGATGGTGTCAACAAAGTGTTTATTGAGGAGGGTAGTGATTTCCTGAGGGGGTGTATTTGGGTAAGGGGAGTGGCTGGAGGGACAGCCTGGAGAAAGAATTTTGTTAAGAGAAGACCAAAACCTCCAAGTGTTGGATTTGCTATTGAGCTGAGCAGAGTTATAGTAGGACTTTTTGTCTTTATTAGATTGTTTCTTAGCAAGATTCCTTAGTTGTCTGTATTTGTGTAGCAGGGGTAGTTATTTTGTTTTGGTCCAGGCTTTCCAACCACTATGTCTTTTTTGCATAAGGGACCTAGTTTCCTTGGAAAACCAGGGAGCATAATTTGATGTTATTATAATCTTCCTAGAGGGAGCAAGGGAGTTTAGAGTATTCAGGAAATAAATTACAATGCAATAAATTGCATTACAGTGACCATGAAACAGTGGCAAACCACTTTGCAGCTAAGCCATGATAAAGGACAAATTATTATTACAGGGATAAAAATTTAAAGGGATATATTCCAGGGTGACTGTTACCACTGCTCTTTTGTCTTGCCCTTAACACATTAAACTGTCTACTTAACAGATTAGGTCATGGTTACAGTTTGGCTCCCAGAAAATAACAAACTTCTTATCTTCTTTTTGTGGATGATTTGAAACTGTATAGTTTATCAGAAGAGGAGCTGAGAGCACAACTGGAAGTGGTCAAAACTTTCTCTGATGATATAAGAATGTCATTTGGTCTTGATAAATGTGCAAAAGCAACATTTAAAGCAGGAAAGCATCAGCCCTAAGAAAATATCAGTCTGGGACAGAAATGTGATATAAAGGAACTTGAGCAGGAGGGATTGTATAAATATTTGGGAATTGATGAAGGATCGACAATAAAACATGAATAAATGCGAACAAAACTCAGTAATAGAGTTTTTAAAAAAACTAAAATTTGTACTAAAAACAGCCCTGACATCTAGAAACAAAGACCAAGCTATAAATCAATTTGCTCTTCCTGTTCTAACTTACAGTTTTGGGGTGATTTACTGGCACCAAAAGGTATTGGATCAGTTGGACTGGAAAACAAGAAAAATGTTTCACGCTTACCAAATGGTATATAAAAACAGTGTATACCAAAATTATATGTTCCTTTTTCTGAAGGAGATATGGCCCTCTTCAAAACTGATTACAGGTATAGATCTGCAGTCATAGGATTGCAAACATATTTGCTGACCTTATCAGATACAAACATAGTGAAAGTTTTGAAACATGACGAGAATAAATCTTAAGATGTCCTCTTTGCCTGATTTAGCAGAAACATATCGGTGTCAAGTGGGAATGGAAACCAAACCAGAAGAAGATAAAAATCAGGCAGCAACTGAATGTGCCAAAATAAACAAAAGAAAGAATATAAGTAGAAGGATCAGATGAGAAAGCAAGGAATGTGGAAAAGGTATGAATATAGTTGCAAGTACAGAAAACTCCTGGAACAAACTCATGTTGATCAGGATCTGACAAAGAATATTTAAGGAGAGATGAAATTTAAACCAAAAGATGAAAGGTTAATATTGGCAGCCCGGGATAGTGGATTAAGTATACATTGGTTTACAAAGTCCACAGACAAATGCAGGTTCTGTAAAACAGAACTGGAAACAGTCACACATATTTGTTGCTGGGTGTGATACACTAATGGCTGAGGGCTTGTATACTGAAAGACATAATAATGTGGCTAGACTGTTGCAGTGGATATTGCGTAAACATTACAATATTGAAGTAGATGAGAAGCATTGGAAACATGAGCCACAAAGTATTATAGGAAATGCCTTGCCTCAATTACATGAATTCATTAAGCATCGAACAATATGTTTCAGGATAGCTCTAACGTCAATGTGGCTGACCAGGGAAATCAAACCACTAACGCTAACATTGTCTCTAAGTTAAAACAATTTGGCATTGCCTTGTTAAAATATAAGAAATTGCAAGCTGAGATTTCTTATTTCCGTGAATGTATTAAGCACAGTATCGTACCGAAGGGGTTAAGACAATGGAAATATCCATCTGGCGTTATAAAGGATTCTGCTTTTTATAAACAACTTATACAATTTTTTGACCAACAAGGACTCAATTTCCTGGAGCTTCTCATCAGTGCCTATAATACACAAATGTTAGATCTCAAATTGGAACTTGAGATCTTAGAAAAGGAAATTAAAGATGACGGTGACTTTCACCGTTATGAATACGATTACGGAAGGATTTTTATTAGCATCAATTTTTTATTAAATAAGATCAATGAAACAAAGAAGCGCAAGTTTGCTAGGGATAAACTGGCGTATGACAAGCAAAGAGCATATCCTGATCCACCTATCACAAATTTAATGGTATTTCCCTTTCAGGGTAGACCAATTAATGGTGTAATTAACAATAATGATGTGGATACAGCGTCTGATGACGATTTTGACCAGTTTCCGCACCTGTTGGGTGAGCAACAACCATCTAACGGAAACGGAATATCTCAAATCCGACATAGTGAACGGATTCAAAACCAAAGGAACGACGGGAATGGCCAAGTTATGTCTTATTCGGGTTTTCAATAACAGTACCCCAATCGCAAGAAGAGGAACTCGAATTGGGGGAAGAAAACCCAGAACAAGAAATCATACAACCGACGCAGGAAGTAGTATTAGATAGTTTTGATGATAAACCAACTATCTTTTACAACACTAGCAAGGACTTTAAAGTATACCATTATACTACTTTTGTACCTCCATTAGAGTTCATTGATTTGCTTGCAAAAGGCTTTAACTTTGTTTTACCAAAAAAGTTAAACATTGGACGTGTGCTATGTGATTTAAAGTTATACACACGCAAATTGAACTTTAATATACTGTTTAAGGATTGTAATAGTATTCTAACTGAAGAACGTGTTGCTAGTACCTATAATCCACCTCTCAATAATAGTTTAGTTTTGTTTGAGAAAATATCTGAGATACATTTGAGAGGTTTGTATAATCAAAATTACCGAAGCACTGATTTAGATACAACAGCAATGGATTTGATATCATTAATTAAAAGTCATCAAATATGAGTCATGAAGCCAGATAAGGGCGGTGGCGCTGTCCTCATGTATGAAGATGATTACGATAGTAAGATTAGGTTAATGTTGTCACTAGATAATTATAGAATGATTTCTAGAAATGAGCTTAACCAATCCTGCCAAAAAATCAGGAACACTTTGAGCGATTTATTTATTGAAGGAAGCATTTCTTTGGACTTGTATCATTACTTGTCCATGCCAGCGCCTCTTATTCCAGTGATGTTTGGGGTCCTAAAGTTACATAAGGGAGTCAGTAACCCACTCTTTAGACCTATAATTGATGGCAGGCAATCAATCACCTATGCATGTGCTAAATGGGTCGATAATAAATTAAAAGAAATTTTGAAAACAGAACCGCAAATTTGCATAGATTCTTGGCATGTGTTGAAAAACCTAAACACTATTCCTTTTGATGCCAATTACAAATTTCTTACAGCCGATGTTAGTAATCTATATACAGTAATTCCACAAAGCATCGGCCTTGAGTGTGTTAGGGAGTTTCTTTTACTCAAACAGTATCCTGGCAAGGACATCGATTTACTTATTAGTTTACTGGATTTAGTGTTGAGCAATAATTATTTTATGTTCAAGAACACCATTTACTTACAACAAACAGGAGTTGCGATGGGCTCCCCATGTGGGGGCACCTTCGCCAACTCCGTTATGGCGTTCTGGGAATGCTCTTTTTTGTTTATGCATGTCTTATTTCAACATTTAGTCGTATGGCACATACGTTTTATGATAATCAAAGGGAACGAAGAACAGGTAGATGAATTAATGAAAGTAATGAATTCCTTTACATCTTTTTTAAAGTTTACCTATGTCTTTGATGAATCATCCATTAATTTCTTAGACATACTTATTTGTAAGGATATACCACGAGAACGCTTTTCAACTTGTATTTACAGGAAACCCCTGTACAGTAACTCCCTTTTACATT
Organism: Protopterus annectens; assembly: GCF_019279795.1. Classification (NCBI taxonomy): domain Eukaryota; kingdom Metazoa; phylum Chordata; order Ceratodontiformes; family Protopteridae; genus Protopterus; species Protopterus annectens. The sequence continues at coordinate 754,101,282 of NC_056726.1, read as the reverse complement.
TTTCCAGTAATCACCCCTATTTTCAAAAAAGAGGTGTAGTAAAAGGTCAGTTAGTACGTGCCTCACGTATGTGTTCAGAGGATGATCTATTTGAAAAGGAATGTTTTACCCTTAAAGAAATGTTTTTAAATAGAGGTTATCCTAGTAGACTGATTCACAATCTGGTAAAAGAAGTTGAATTGAAGAGACAAAGTGGTCCTTTGGGACCTCTTTTAAGGAAAAATAATGAAAACTCACTGCCAATTGATTTAGGTAACATGAATGGGAATACAATAATTCACCCAGTGCTCAGTAGTTCCATTAATTACAGCTCAAGTTTGTTAACTGAATTTAATGAACTTGCAGTAGAATTTAGGAGCATTTTAAACATTAACTGGGACTTAATTTTACAAGATCCACAATTTCACGGAGTTCTAGGTACGAAACCTTTAGTTGTTTTTAAAAAAGCACCATCTTTAAAAACACTTTTAGAACGTCCAACTAAACAATATAAACCTAATAAAGGGATGTATAAATGTGGACACTGTAATTATTGCAAACATATTCAAACAGGATCCACATTTTATGTAAGAGGGGTTAAATATTTCATTAATGAGAAATATAATTGTCAGAGTGAAGGAGTGGTCTATCTTGCTGTTTGTCAAATTTGTTACGCGTTCTATTTCGGAAAATCTGAACGCCAGCTTAAACAACGTATCTATGAGCATTTATATGCTATTTCCAAAAACATAGTCATGAATGCTCTTGCTAAACACATTATGGAAAATAAAAATCATAAATTTCTGTTCACTGTTGTTCAAAAAGTAAATAAGAATCCGAGAGGTGGCCCTTGGCATTTGATACTAGAAGAACAGGAGTTGCTATGGCAGCTCAAAACCAATGCTCATGTATTTCCTGGTCTAAATGAGACTTGTTCGATAAAATGTCTTTTAAAATTGAAAGCCCTTATTAGATAGGTGCCAAACAAACTAGGTTGTTCCAAAGGTTTTTATAAGTTGAATGATTATTATTACTGTTTTAATATAATAAGAAAAATACGATAATACATATAGAATATTTTATCGTTGAATGGATTTATAGTATTTACACATTTCAATATAATATTTATAGTTAAAATAGTTGTAATCTGGTTCTTTTAAATTTTGGTATACAATTATTAGTTAATTGCTAACTGGCAATTTCGATTAATTGTTTGATCATTAAGTGATGTATAAATGTTTGATGTTCAATGCTTGTTAACTTGTCTGAAGAAGTGCTGAGATTCTTCTGCATGAAAGCGCTAACAAGTAAAGCATTTCAGTTTTAACAATAGTCTGATCTGCTGTTGGTACCATTCTTTTTTGTTATTATAGGAAATGATGACGTTTATATCACATGGGATCACCCATTACCAACAGTTCAAAAAGTAGATGTGAGAAAATAGATATAGTAGTCCATGAAAAGAAGATAAAAGCAGTGATTGCAGTGTCTTATGTACAGAGAGACTCAAAGTTATAAAATGCTAGGATTGCAGGTAAAAACAAGGGCAATGTGGAAGAATACCCAGACAGTTCCAGTAGTAGCAGGAGCACTGGGTCTTGTTAAAATAATTTACAGTTCTATTTAGATATGCTACTGATACATGTAACTCTGTATGAATTGTAGAAAGAGTCATTTCTGGGCATGTTGTAGGTACTGTGAAGAGCACTTTTGGCTAACATCAGAGAATGAAACAATACTAATTTCATGATCTTTAATCATACTCTGACTTAGGAATGGGGTCCATTCCCTTCATGGTGTTAGAAACCCAAAATACGTAGAGAAATTAAAAAAGCAGACCTTTTTGAAGCATTTAATCAGGAGCATTTTTGCAGCATACAGCCAGCTAAAAATCTTTTTGCATTGGGAGACCATGAATGCAATCCTCAGTCTGCCAATCCACAATGCTTTAAAACCTTTAGTTAGCACTGATGTAACTCTCTTACATGAAAATTTGATTAGTTATGGTCAGATACTTCTGGATGCTACATCTCTGGTTTCTCTATAGTGAATGCATACCTTCTGTAATAGCCCTTCAGAAGGATAAACCAGTGCTCAGCACACATGAATTTCCTCCTTGTTGGTATCCTTCCTCCTATTCCATTAATTTTCAGATTGGGAAAAGCACTTACTGTCCATATTGTATATGAAGTGCAGTCTTCTAGACTGGTAGGACTAAATAGCACAGTAGAATAGATTTAAACTTTTTCTTCATCCTTTTTATGTTGTGGTCAAATCATGTTTTTAGTTGGGTACATTTCCTTCTGGACTGTGGAACACTTTCATAACTACTAACCTTTTTTTTGTATATATTTTTTACACTATAGTTATGCACTGGAACTTATTAATGCTATTTACAATTACTATTCTTTAACATCTAAACCTTAGTCTTCTGCCACATATAGTAGAACAGTGACCCTTTTTTAGTAGAGATTCACCATGTATCTATCTTTGTTATTTGTACAGCATACACACAGTTTCTTTGTGGAACACTTTGTTCTTAAAATCTGAGTCATTCTGAAAACTGGTTTGCAGGGAAGACTCCCATGACCTCATTAGCTGGGTGCATCATCTTTCTGTCATGTTGGTAATCTCCATACCTCCCCAAAGTCTTAGGGCAAAGAAAAGTGGACAAAGGCCCAAAAATAGGGACAGATTTTAAATATTGCTCTTATAAACTTAGAAAGTTGTTAGAATAACAGGATTTCTGTTAGCATGCGTTTTTGAAGGATATGAAGTCTGAAACTCAAATGTATGCCGTTATTTAGTGATGTCAATCCTCAGTGATTTGCCAGAAAGCAACAAATTTTATGAGAAACAGCCTGAAAATATGAGGCAAAAATTTTAGACCCAAGATCTGAAGATAAATGATTAAGAATTCAGTAAGGGAGGGTAAGATAATGATTTATTTTATTTCATCTTTGTGTTTCATTTTTCAGTGGGAAATCTATGATGCCTATTTAGAGGAACTTCAGAAGCAAGAAAAAATAAAAGAAAAGCAGAAAGCATCTACAACCCGGAAAGAGGATGAGAAATCCAAAAAGAGATTAACTACTACTGAGGGTCAGGTATGCCTTAAAGACTATGCTAAAATGCATTTTGTATATTATTTGATCTGATGTTGTCAATCTTCATTCTATCCTTGACAGATGGGTTTGGTTCTGATATCGGAACTGACTCAGCCATTACTACAGCTTGCGCCTGCCAAAAACTCTTGAGCTTCAACTCTACCCAGAATCCCTCTTTCTCAATTACCTCAGATCTTGTTTGCCGTTTTCTGAAAACAGTTGCATCTAGCTACTACTCTTGAGCATTAGTGGGTTTAGGTAATTTTTTTGTCCTATTTTTACAGTTTTTGCTTCTTTTTCCCTTTAATCTTTCCTTTTACACTTAGTGAATTTTTCAGGTATCATCATTGATACATTGTCCCTTTACACTTTTGTGTATTTCCCACTTTCATTGCTGATAGTTCCCTCCCTCTCTGTTTCATAGTTTTTTCCTATCCCTGTACATGCTTGTGTACTTCTACTACTATCATTGCTGATAGTCCCTGTTCCCCTTTCTTTAGTCCCATCCCCCTTTCTTTCACTTAACTATATAAAAATATATTAAAAATAGCATTCTTTCGACTCTCACCTTCCTTTTCTTTGTAGTGTGATATTTTATCAGTGGTTATTTTTTTTTTTTTGCCTCTTTACTCGTTTTGACATGGCTGAGAAGGGTAAGGGCCTCTCTGGTTTAAAAAAATGCCAGAAGTGTGGGCATAAAATTCCCTTATTAGATTTTCACTCTTTATGTGTTTATTGTCTTGGGATGCCACGGTGGTACCGCGGTAGCATTGTTACCTCACAGCAAGAGGTTCTCCCGTTTGATTCTCGGCTTGGCTTGGGAGTGCCTTCTCTGTGGAGTCTGCATGTCCTCCCCACAGTTGGGTAGCGTTCGAAAGACATACGTGTGTAAATGGGCATGCCTTCATTGAGGGTTGGGCGTCGAGCTGGCACCTTGGCATTTCGTAAAAATCTACTGTCAATCATTAGCGGACCGGAGTTCCGCTGTGGCGACCCCTTACCGGGAAAAAGGCGAAAGACAAACAACAACATGCATTTATTGTCTTGGCCCCCACCATTTACAGAAAGACTGCAGCATTTAGAAACAAAAAAACGTGAAGTCAGGGCTAAAAAAGCCTTCTGACACTGAAAGTTATGTTTAGCGCTTTCATTCGATTTAATGCATAGAACCTCATCAGAATAAATGACCAACCTTACAGAAACTCATTTAAATACAATCAATAAATTAATTATCCAATCAAACAGTGAATGTACAAATTGAATGTCAATAAATTAAAATATTAAAGGAATATCAACAGAAAATTTTTGTTGGCACATAATTCATAATAACATCTATCTTTTAAAAGGCACTTAATATTCAGTGTACCATTTAACCCAGGAGGTCTTTTTGCATTTAAAAACACTTGCCATTTCAATTCTTTGATTTCTAAAGCAGTGTTAAAATCAGTAACATATGGTGCCTGATTAACAAACTCTAGTACAAAGAAAATACATTTCTTGAAATATGTGCATTCTTCAGCATGTTTGGCTAAAGCATTATTAAAATCTTTTTTCTTTATTGCCAAATGATGTTCATAAATCCTGTTATACAATGCCCTAGTGGTTTTTCCAACATAACAACTACTACAGGTGGTACAGGAAGCCAAGTAGACTATACCAAAACTTTTACAATTGAATCTACCCTTACTGTGAACCGTCATTTGGATGTGTGTAAAATAAATACTTTTGGATGAATCTATAAACCTACATTGTTTGCATTTATAACATGGATAGGTCCCCCATGGGTCACAGGACTTGTAAGAAACCAATGGCCCACCTATCTCAAGAATAGATTTAATATTAGCTACTTTTTTGTAAACAAAAGTAGGGTGAACTCCTAGAACCCTAGCTAGATCACTATTACCTAAAATAACTTTCCAGTTGTTTATAATAACTTGTTTGACTGCTTGCAAGTCAACACAAATAGGTACAGAAAAAGTACAATCCAACCGTGTGTTATCTTTGGATTCATTTTGTTTGGGGGTGAAACCACTTGTTAAAATGTGTAGAAACCTGTCTGTTCTAGCTTTAACAACTTCATCTTTAATAGAATACAATTTTTCTTTCGAATATCCTTTGTTAATAAACATAGATGTAATACTAGATACTGATAGTGCACTTTTTGGTTGGTTAAACATAGATATAAGTTTGTCTTTTTCAACAATAAAAATTGAATCATTGGAAATAAGTCTACTTAGACGTATAATTTGCCTACGAACCTTGTTGAATTTCATAAATAATGAATGCTTGTTGTGAAAGTGTAAAAAATTGTTGCTATAAGTGTCTTTTCTGTCCACTGTACTAGCAAAAGTTCTACTCTTAATGTCCATGGTGATACTGAGATCCAAAAAATGTACATTTAAATCTGCACTATTCAGCTCAAATCTCAGACCACTTCCATTAACATTAATATCATCCAAGAAAGTATTTAATTGCTCAGTGGACCAATTCCAAATAAAAAATAAATCATCTATATAACGTCTATACATAGAAACATATTTAAATCCATCCAACGTTTTTAAACAGGACAGTTCCCACCAACTTAAAACTAGATTGGCACTAGTTTCTTGTGGTGGGGATAATAATTGTATTATTTTTACTAAAGACAATTTACATATATTTAATTATAGTGACATTAATATCACCAACACACATTTCTTACTTTTCCAAAAAAGATTTACCTTTGTTCTTACAAGGAAGGCTGCTATAGGAAATACTATTCTGGACGTCAAGATGTTTGTTAGGAACTTGAATTTGAAAAACATGTTTGGTGATCATGGCCCAGTTGAGACTAACAGGATCAGGAAAATGAGTATTATAAATCCCCCCCCATATACCCTATTTTGAATAATTTTGAGGCCCTGGTAGAAAAAGAAATATGAGAACATCATCAAAAGGGCAGGGAGTCCCATTACAATTTAACACAAGCTGAGATACTTTTATTACAGGAACTTAGAGGTAACAATCCGATAAGAATCATAAACCTGACAAAGGGGGTGGGGTCATAATCATGGGACATTGGATGTATGTAAGCAAAATGAATGAAATACTACATGGTGAAGGGAGGTATGTACCAGTATCAAAAAATGAGACAAGCTTAGCATACAGAAACATTGATTTATGTTTAGAGGACAGTGTATTACAGGGGATGTTGGACAATACCAAGCCAGTAATTCTTGGTATTTTTGGAATACCTAAGGTCCATAAGGATCCTAGTGACCCACCCTTACATCCAATAGTCTCTTTAGCAGGTTCAAAAACTCAACCTTTAGCTATATATGTTGATACTAAGCTCAAACCTTTTTACGGATTAGATCAGCACATACTTATAGATTCATGGGATTTCTTAAAAAAGATGGAGGAAATATAATACTGTGACAACCATGTATTTATAACAGTGGATATTAAAGACCTGTTTAGTGTGATTCCCCACGATACTGGTATGTGTTGGTTTGAGGAGGTTTTCGTAGATTTTGATTTTCTATCTCACCAAGATTTCAGAATAATTATAGAAAACATGGAAACAGTACTTAAAAACAATTACATTTTTTACATGAAGAATACTGTAGGCAAATAGACGGGGTAGCTATGGGGGCATCTTGTGCCACTGCATATGCCAATATTGTTCTGTTGTATTGGGAAACAAATTTTGTTTTTAATACAACCATGTATTCAGACATTAGATCTTATTTTCATTTTCTGGACAATATTTTTATCATTTGGAAGGGACCTGTGGAGAATGTAGTGACTTTTATTACTTATATTAACAATACCGCTAGTTTCCTTTCCTTTACCCATGCGGATACAGAGGAGATACACTACTTGGATGTAAAATTAGAAATGATAGACATATGACGAAGTATGTATCCACATTGTATCATAAAGAAAACATTTCCAACTCATATCTCCATTTCCAGAGTGTGCATTCCCTTATGCAAAAAAAGAACATAATAGAAGGGCAGATTTTGAGAGCCACACGCATGACCACTTACATGGAGGATTTAATTAAGGAGTTGAATTATATTGTACAACTGTTTACAGATAGGGGTTATGCACTGAATTTAATTAAAGTAACTAAGGAGAAAACTTTGACTAATTAGGGTAAAAAAATATGTACCCCTTTTGGGATACAACAATGTGCCGCAAGCAGTTCCACAATTTGTTCTACAAATGGAACATACGGTAATAAGGGGGAATTATTTATGACTATAGAGTACCACTCAGATACTAAGAAGGTCAAAGAAACTATTATAAAATATTGGGAATTGTTTTCCAGAATGCCCACTAGACTGGATATGTTTGCTAAGACCTTAAAATTTGGATATAAAAGGGGCCCAAACTTAAAAATATTTTTGAAAGGGTGATAGATCAAAATCTGGAGAAAAATAAATATGGTACTTACAAATGTGGGGCTTGTGCCCCGTGTGCATATATAGAAAACAAGGAAGGTATATCCATTGGAGACAATCTAAGAACATTGGTAGAGTAAGGTAATACAACAGGAGTAGTATATATATAGCGTATTGCACACAGTGTCCATCATACTACATTGGGAAGACAGAGAGAAAGTTGAAACAATGGATATATGAACATTCCTATGAGATTAATAAGCAAAAAGAAACAAATGCATTATACAAACATACTTTAACTTGCAAGCAAGATAAGTTCAAGTTTTGGGTGTTGGAAAAAGTATGCCTTCCAGAAAGGGGTGGGGAATGGGAGAATTCTCTTGAGTATAAAGAATTAATGTGGCAACTGAATTTAGATGCTGGTACTCCACCAGGTTTAAACGAATACATTTCATGTGTCCCTGCTCTCAAAAGGAGCGGTTTGTTACTGTGACATGGTTAATTCAATTTAAGTTTATTTTACTTAATTTCTATGTACACAGTTTTTATCTGTAAATGTTTTAGTATGTAGTGTGTGTATTTTACACTTGGTGCAGTTTTTAGACTATGCCTTTAAATGTGAGTGAAGTGATCATTGAATTACTTTGTCAATTAAACCACTAGTGACTAGAGAGTATAAATGTGAAGAGCAGTCAAACAGTAGTTATTCTGAAGAAGTTCCTTTTGGAACCTGTGATTTTGTTGTCTGTACTGGAATAAACTACTTTGTTTTTAGCCAGATGACTTCAGTGTGTTAACTGGTGAACTGTCTGCCTTTATTGGACCCAGCGAGTGTCACTGAGTGGGTTGCTGTGTTTCTTAATATATTTTTATATATATTTAGTCTCACTGTGATTTGAATCCCAGATACTGTATCACCCAGAGAAAACACCAGCTCTGAAAAACATCATTCACCCCTATATTAACCTGCAATTTTTACGCTCCTTCAATAAGATCTTAGCTCAAACTACCAAAGCCAATAATTCTGCTGGGGATTCTCTATTCTCAAACTTTGTAGGTAAAATGTGGAACTCCCTACCGACCATGCTCACCTCAGAACCTTCACTCCTACAATTCAAAAAAAAAGCTTAAACCCCATCTCAATACTCTCTGGCAATGTCCCTGTTCCAAACCTGATTAACCACTATCATTTACCCTTCCCTTACCTCACTATCCTTAACCGCTTTTTAACAAGGCTACCGCCTTTGTAACTGACCTATTTTTTTATATGCTGCTGTTATTTTTTCCCAAGATGTGATGTATCTTTATATTGTATTTAGAACTCAACTATCTTCCTTTTTTGCATTAACAATGTTCATATGTCTGTTATGTACCTGGAGCTTTTCTCCCCGGGCCTCCGCTGAAAATGGACATGTATCCAGTCGGACTCTCCCGGTTAACAAATGTAAAATAAATAAATAATAAATAAACTTGTATTTCCTATATTCTGGAAATCCTCTTATTGTTATTACTTGTTCAGTATTGTGACTCTATAGATTTAGTCTCACTGCATTTAAATTTCTCTTATTGTTTTATTATCATTTTAGTATTGCGTCTGTATTAGAGCTTCTTATCTCTGGTCCTGTATCATCTGTAATGTGTCATATATTTCACTATGCCTAGTATTTTTAATTGTTGGAGCTTTTATCCCCAGGTCTTCGCTGAAAATGGGCTTTTTAACAAGTGTCTTGCTGAATGTAATCTGACTGAGTCGTAGAAGAGTTTAACCTTTATTGCTCCTGAACTATATTGCTTTTATAAGTGTCTTGCTTGAATATTATCACTGATAGAGACATTGTAATATGTGCAGTCAAGACTGTTTTACTATGCAAGTTAATCTCTGTTCTATGCTCAAGTTACTACTTAATAAGCCTGTGTAACTGTCTGTTTTTTATCTCTCTGTGTGTCTTACCACTGTCTCTCTTTTCCCTTTATATTCCCAGCTGCTCAACCTGGTTTCCCCATATTAAGGAGAACTTGCCCTGCGTGCTGAAAACAACTATTCTCCTCAACACACTGCGGTTTCCCCTAACTAAGGAACTGAACCTTTCCTCCCCTCTGCTACAGTCCCCAAGGGAATTTAATTATAAGTAAAGTACGTACTTTAAACCAAAGTCTTAAGACAATTAGTGTGAGATATCCTAGGTTGTAAGTTTACTTTCACCAGCCAGGACAGCCGGCAGCCTTTACTATCTGCTGCCATACCTGTCACCCCTTCCCCCTTCTTAGACTACAAGTATTTTTACTGTTCTTCCTCTTCAATCCTCTATAGCATACTTACTGCCCTGCACTATTTTCTCAGTATATATTGCCTCTGCTATACAGCTTTTGTCCACTAGAGGGCAATAGTTTCCTTTAGACCACCATTCTGACTCCAATTTTAAGTAACTTACAGGCTCTTGGATTCTAATATTCTGGAAGAGCTAATACTCCCACTCTATTCTTTCTTCCTTCTAATATTCTTCACTGCCAACCCTCTCTGCATATTCTATTATCAAGGCATTGTGTCACCTTACCCTCTACTGCTTTACTTACCTTTGCTTACTGCTCCTCTGATTGTTTTCCTAGGGTGAACTCTTCTGTGGCTCATCCCGCTTCGTTTGCCCTGCGGGCTCACTCCGCTCCCCTACCCTGCCCCCAAATTCCACCCGCCCCTAGTGGTCCTAAACTTATACTCTAACTGCCACACCCCTATGCATTAGGACTAACCTCTAACTCCTCCCCTTAAAGTGCTATTACCGCTATTATATTCTCACTTTACCCCTATCTCCTCCCCCTTAAAGAACCATCACTCATTTACCTTTATCCATTACCCTACCACTCTATCCACAAATATCCCTACATTTAACCACCTTAACCTAAACAAATGGCTCAAGGATCCTGTAAACCCTTACCTTTATTACTACTCCTAATTATATTTATCATTCCCTATCTACTTACTCTCTACGAACACCATAGATTCCTAGGACTGCATACCCACATCACTCACACTTCTGTCCTTACCCCCAGCTCCACTCATAGTGTTAGCAACCTCCCCAGCTCAGCTAAGTACTCAGCAGCCATATTTCATAGACTCCATCACATCTCTCAATGTAACCCACTAGCTAGAAAAAATAAGAACCTAATTTTTAAACTTCTACAACTCATCCTAAAAGTTCAGGTCCACTCCCTGTTAGATGGTGATATACACCCTAACCCAGGTCCTACCACTATCACAGCTACACAGCCTGATACACCAACAAATTCAATCACACAGACACTTACCAAGCCCCCCAACTCTCTCCTGATAGCTCATCTTAATATTTGTAGCATCAGTAACAAAATAGCTCACCTGCATGCCCTTATTGATGTTTATTCCTTTGACATCCTCTGTCTGTCTGAAACATGGCTTAATCCATCAATACAAGACAGTGCAGTTCTACCCCCTGGCTATAATATCATAAGACGTGACCGTAACACTAAAAAAGGAGGAGGCGTATCCATACTTCATAAGAATGGATTACAAGTTACCTTGTTAGACTCCAAACCTCCACTTTGCAACAATGCAGAAATTCTTCTAACTAAGGTTCAGCTTAACAAAAGCAAAGCCATATATCTATCATGTGTCTATCTTCCCCCAGGCAATAACATCAACACATTAGAGGCTATCCTCAGCTGGCTCTCAAGTAACTACCCCCAAGAAACCATTATACTTGGAGATTTTAACATTAACTGGAACTCTTGTATATCTGAGCAGCCTTCTACTCATATCAACTTATATGGTTTTACCCAAACTATAACATCCCCAACCCGCACCAATAAAACTAACAACAAAACTAGTACCCTTGACTGGATACTCACTAATACCCCCCAACTAAACTATAAAACAGGCACCCTCCCTGAGGACATAAGTGATCACTTGCTTACCTAATCAGAACAAAAACTGTCATCCTAAACTCTGCCATCTGTAGAACTATTCGCACTACCAAAAATTTTAACCCTGCTCACTTTCAAGCTGAACTAGTCACCTGTGACTGGTCACCCCTGAAATACCTCCCAATAGATAATGCAGTGAAATACTTTAACTCTAAATTTCTAACCATTTTAGACAGCCATGCCCCATTACGCAAACTTAGAATTAGAGCCAAACCGGCACCATGGCTCACCAAAACGACCAAACAAAAAATCCTCCAAAAAAATAAACAATGGGCCAAATGGCACTCAACAAAAAGCTCCTCAGACCACCTGCAATTCAGACAGCTAAGAAATGAAGCAAAAAAAGCCATATTAGCCGATAAAAGAAACTACTACTACTACCAACTACAACAAACCAACCAAAATAATCCCAAAAAATTCTGGCGAGGTTTAATAACCTCCTACACCCTGGATGCTCAAGTACTCCCTCTCCCTCTGGCTCTGATCACAACAATCCCATCCAAATAGCTGACCCATTTAATACTTTTTTCACTGAAACCATACAATCCCTAGCCAACCAGCTATCCCCTAGCAACCCAGGCTCTGCCACAACCTTTACCAATAATTCTCATCAATTTCATTTTCAGGCAGTGCCCACTTCACTTATCTGTAACCTCATACAGAAACTTAAACCCACTACTCTCTCTGCTGATAAATTACCTGGAGAATACCTGCAAAAAGCTGCTAAAGTCATAGCGTACCCCATATCCATCCTCATTAACAGAACTATTTCTGAAGGATCTATTCCCCTAATCTGGAAAGTCTCTCACATAATTCCCCTGCATAAGGGCGGTAACTCCAAAGAGTTGTCCAATTATAGGCCCATAGCTATTCTATCTCCTTTGGCAAAAATAATGGAGAAATGTATACACATACAACTGTTAACCTACCTACTCGATCACAATTTATTAGCACCCTGTCAACATGGCTTTAGACCATTTCATAGCACCACCTCTGCTCTCTTATCCTTCACTAACCATATTAACAGCAATTGTAATATTGCTACTCTATCCTCAGCTGTTTTTATTGACCTGTCCAAAGCATTTGACATGGTGAATTACCACCTCCTTATAGACACACTCAAAAACCTGTCATTGGACAACCATACTATACAGTGGTTCCAATCATACCTACAATAACAGGCAACAGGCTGTACTATGGGAAAATACTTTATCTTCCCACGTCCCAGTCACTCTAGGGGTCCCACAAGGATCTATATTAGGCCCATTACTCTTCTCCATCTTTACAAATGACCTTCATTCTGTAATTCCTCAAGCTGACTGTATAAAATACGCTGACGACTCCACACTCATATGCGCTGCTGCTTCTCAATCAGAACTTCAGTCACTAACCCAAATGACCTTTAGTACAGTTGAAAACTGGCTCCTACAAAGACGTCTTATCCTTAACCCCAAAAAACCAAAAATGCTACTATTTACCCCCACCCGCAGAACCTCCCCACTTAACTTTACTATTACATCAAATGATGGAACGATACTATCTCCTGAAACAACCACCAAACTACTCGGGGTACTAATAGATAACAACTTGTCCTTTGAACCTCACATTAATAACACCATAAAAATAGTAAACAAGAAACTAGGTTCCCTCTATAGAATAAAACCCTTTCTTACACCTCCAGCCAGGGTTACTATTGCTTGTACCCACCTCATCTCTACCTTGCTCTATGCCTCCCCTATCTATACCTCCCCTATCTATACCAAAATATGTAGAAGTAATCTGAGTAAACTTACATCCTCCTACAACAATATTGCCAGATTTGCAGCTGGGTCCTCCTATAGAACTCATCACTGTATCAATCTGAATCAGTTAGGATGGTTAGAGCTGCCAAATTTAATACTTTTCAATCAATTAATAGTAGCCCATAAGATCCTGTATTTACCTCTAAATACACCCATACTTACATCCCTAGTCATCCCCTATAATAACCTCAAGACCTTATGCTCAGCTAATAACCTGCTTGTACAAATATCAAAATCCAACAACTTAGCTGGTGACACCTTGTTCTCCAATACAGTAGGTAAAGCCTGGAACATCCTCCCAAGCCAGCTAACCTCAATATCCTCGGTCAGCTTATTTAAAAGCAAGCTTAAACCCTTCCTCAAATCACACTGGCTATGCCCCTGTGTTAACCCAGACTAAGTACCTAACTATTAACTAGACTCCCACGATTCCTAGTCTATCATGATCTTGTGTTGTCTCACTAATTTTTAGTGAGCTTAACCTTCCTTAGGATTTTTTCTCATGTAAATAAGTATATACTGTGGAATGATCAAACACCTTAATATAGTATCACAACCTATGTGTTAAATAACACTAGAAATCCATCCTTGTTTGCTGTTCTTCTATACTCCATATTGATCTCTAGTGTTTTTCTTTCTTAGGTTTTTGTGAGACCTTAGTATCTCTTATCATAAATTACTAGGTGTATCTAATTTTGTAATATGTTATAAAGATTTGTACTACACCATTTCTAATACAAATGTATTAGTCTTATTCATCTATTCTTAGATAAATTTTTCCTTTTTCCTACTGAAATATAAAATATATAATCTTAGGCTTGTACTATAATTGTTAAAACTTATGTACCAAATTATACTGTTATTGTCTTTGTCTTGACCTTTTATGTTTTATGTTGTAATTTGTGGAGCTTTTCTCCCCGGGCCTCCACTGAAAATGGACATATATCCACCTGGACTAGCCCGGTCAACAAATGTAAAATAAATAAAATAATAAATTTATTGACAGTTTAGAAGAATGTTCTTTAGCCTGTCATTGGATTTGTAAATCATTCCTAAGAGGCATGCTTTTATTAAAACCCTGTTCAAAGATCCCACTCCTCCTCCTTGGGACCTGAACCTAGTACTGCAAGCTGTAATACATTACCCCTTTGAACCCTCTGCAGAATGCGATCTAAAGTTTTTATCTTGGAAGATGCTGTTTTTGGTAGCCATTACTTCCACCAGGAGGAGTTCAGAGATCCAGGACTTATAGTTGGAATCTCATTATCTGATTTTCCATAAGTATAGGGTTTCTTTACAAACAAACCCCTACTTTCTACCCAAAGTAGTATCAGAGGCTAACATTCATCAGACGATTAATTTACCAGTTTTCTTCCCAAATCATTCCAACAAAGGAGAATATGCCTTGCATTTATTAGATATCCATAGACAATTACGCTTCTACCTTCACAGAACAAAAGACATAAGGGAATCAAGCCAACTGTTTGTTTTGTTTTCCAGTACAAAGTTGGGTAAAGCAGTCAGCAAGATTACTCTGTCTAAGTGGTTCAAAGACTGCATTTCATTCATCTATGATAAGAATAAATTAACCTTGCCTAAGCCCATCAAAGCACATTCTACAAGGTCTATAGCCATTTCAGCAGTCTTCCAATCTAGAGCTTCAATGGATGATATATGTGCAGCAGTTACTTGGGCTTCGCACCATACCTTTGTTACTCATTACAGACTGGACTTGATCTCTAAGGGAAGATCATCCTTTGGGTCGATGGTGCTCAGTAATATTCTTCCATGAGTCCACCCATGATTTTAGGTCTCATCTGTCAAGGATAAAGTAAAGCTTAACAACATCAGATGAAGAAGTTATGTATTCACCATAACGTTCCATCTGTGTTGTCTATCTTCATTTATCCTTGACTTCCCTCCCTTCCATCTCCTGACTTTTAAGACTTTTTGGTGGCGCGGATTATATATCCTTGAATTATTATGGTTATTCAAGCACAGTAAATAAGGCTTCCATCTGGCTTACTTACTGTATATGTAGAGTGGATATAAAAAGTTTACACACCCTTGTTAAAATGCCAGGTTTTTGTGATATAAAAAAATGAGACCACAATAAATCATTTCAAAACTTTTCCCACTTTTAATGTGACCTATAATCTGTACATTGCAATTGGAAAACAAATCTGTTAGGGGGAAAAATATAAAAAATAAAAAAAGTACAATAAGCTGGTTACATAAGTGTGTACACCCTTAAACTATTACTTTGTTGAAGCACCTTTTGATTTAATTACAGCATTCAGTCTTCTTGGGTACACACCTGTCATCAATTAAAGAGACTCTGATTAACCCCAAATAAAGTTCAGCTGTCCTAGTAGGATTTTCCTGACATTTACTCAGTTGCCTACTACAGCAAAAGCCATGGTTCGCAGAGAGCTTACAAAGCATCAAAGGGATCTCTTTGTTGAAAGGTATCATTCAGGAGTAGGGTACAAAAAAATGTCCACAGCATTGGATATACCATGGAACACAGTGAAGACAGTCATCAAAAAGTGGAGAAAATATGGGACAGCAGTGACATTCCAAAGAACTGGACGTCCCTCCAAAATTGATGAAAAGATGAGATGAAAACTGGGCAGGGAGGTTGCCAAGAGACCTACGGCAACACCGAAGGAGCTGCATGAATTTCTGGCAAGTACTAGTTGTGTAGTACATGTGACAACAGTCTCCCATATTCTCCATATGTCTGGGCTATGGGGTAGGGTTGCAAGACGGAATCCTTTTCCTACACAGAAAAATATCCAGGCCTGGCTAAAATTTGCAAAACAATACATCAGGTTTCCCAAAAGCATGTGGGAAAATGTGTTATGGTCTGATGAGACCAAGGTTGAACTTTATGGCCACAATTCCAAAAGGTACATTTGGCACAAAAACAACACTTCACATCACCAAAAGAACACCATCCCCATGGTGAAGCATGGTGGTGGCAGTATCATGCTTTGAGGTTGCTTTTCTTCAGCTGGAACTGGGGCTTTAGTCAAGGTGGAGGGAATTATGAACAGCTCCAAATACCAGTCACTTTTGGCCCAAAACCTTCAGCTGTCTGTTAGAAAGCTGAAGATGAAAAGGAATTTCACCTTTCAACATACAATGACCCCAAGCATACATCCAAATCAACAAAAGAATGACTTCAGCAAAAGAAAATTAAAGTTTTGGATGGCCCAGCCAGAGCCCAGACCTAAATCCAATAGAACATCTGTGGGGTGACATGAGGATGGCTGTGCACAAGAGATGCCCTCGCAATCTGACAAATTTGGGAGTGCTTTTGCAAGGAAGAGTGGGCAGATATTGCCAGGTCAAGATGTGCCATGCTGATAGACTCCTACCCAAAATGACTGAATGCTGTAATTAAATCAAAAGGTGCTTCAGCAAAGTATTAGTTTAAGGGTGTGCACACTTATGCAACCAGTTTATTGTACATATTTTATTTTTTATATTTCCCCCCTAACAGATTTTTTTTTCAATTGAATTGTACAGGTTATAGGTCATATTAAAGGTGGGAAAAGTTTTGGAATGATTTATTGTGGTGTCATTTTTTTATATCACAAAAGCCTGGCATTTTAACAGGGGTGTGTAAACTTTTTATATCCACTGTATGTGTGTGTGTATATATATATATATATATATATATATATATATATATATATATATGTGTGTGTGTGTGTGTGTGTGTGTGTGTATGTGTGTGTATATATATGTGTAGATATATATATATATATATATATATATATATATATATATATATATATAAATGTATATAGGTTTCATATGTTTCCATGCTTTCAGAAAACTTGAGAGAGGGATTCTAAGTAGAGGTGAAGGTCGAGAGTTTTTGACTGGCGCAAGCTGTAGTAACGGCAGAGTCCATCTGTTAAGGATAAACAAAGATAGAAAACACAGATGGAAAATTATGGTGAGTATATAACTTCTTTTCTAACTGTAGACATCAATGTGATTCTGAAAAGAGCCATCAAATAGTTTAAAGATATTTGATTATCATAGCATGGTGCACTTTAGTTAGTAACAGCAGTACTTTTCTCATTGGCAAGTATGCTACAGTAAGCTCATATTTAATATGCTGAGGCTTTTCTTAAAAAATAAATGTCCTTTCTTCTATGTTTATGAAAAGAACATTCCTAAATGAAACAGGCAGACTTGTTTTTGGCTAGGAGTGTCATTTTAACCCAATTGTTTCATACTACTACAACTAAAGTAGTTAAGGTAATTAAGTAGATCATGATTATGATGAACTAAGGTAATTAAGAGGCAGAATAGATGGTCTTTTTCATTGTGACATTCCCATTATGTCTTCAAATCTGAAATTAGGGCAGTTAGTGCTCTCTTGTCACCAGTATTTGTGTTTTACCCCCTGCTACCCCTTAATATGATGATGGTCAGCGTTGTTGCCTCACAGCACTTTATTCTCCAGTTTGGTTTTAGGCTGGTGTGCTCCTTTTCAGAGTCCAATCTAATCTGAGGGTTATGCTACTCAATGCTAGAAGTCTCAATCTCAAGATGCACTCATTTGAAGTGCTCCTTAAAATGGAGTACATCGATTTCTGTGCAGTAACGGAGACCAGGTTCAAGGCACCTGAAAGCACTCCTGCGCTACCAGGCTGTAATTCATACCATACCTTTCAGATGCAAAACATGGACCAAAGCCCTAAAGGTGGTGGTGTCTGCATATTCATAAAGGATATGCACACCTCTAGGCTAGTAGCTCAACATAACACATCTGAGATACTCCAGGTAGAACTAACACTGAGTAAAACTTCAGTCCAGGTTGTTGCCTGCTATAGACACCCCACCATGTCCCAAGACGCCCACTGCACATTCCTAAACACCCTGGAAAATATTAAGGTCCAACCCATCACTCTCATACTGGGTGACTTTAACTACCCCTCCATTAACTGGGAAAACTACTCAAGTACCAACACACTTGCTTAACGTTTTCTGGAATTCATTAATTCCAATTCCCTGGACCAACTCCTTTTTACCCCCACTAGGCATGGCAACATCCTCGATCTGGTTATTATTAATATGGGCGACCATTGCTCTACACCAAATGTCACTTCCTCCCTGGTCAACTCTGACCACAAGCTAGTCACCATGAATATCCACATCCCACTCACACCCCCCGCAAAGGTATCCACCATGAAAAACTTTTCCAAAGCTAACTTTGGGCTTCTAAAAACTGAGGTGGCTAACTTTACATCGCCCTTACAAATGGAGAATAAATGCAAGATGGCAGAATCATACTCCAATGCACTGTATGAACACGTACACAAATGCATGGAATGGACGATTCCCACTAGAACCAAGATGCTCTCCTCCAAAAAATGGAAGCCAATTTGGTGGTCCTCTGCCATAAACAAACTCTGCAACAGAAAGAGGAAACTGTTGCAGAACAAGGCAAAGTCCCAAGACTGGAAAAACTCCCATGTCAGCTTTAGCAAAAAGTTGAGATTCCTCATCAAATCCTCCAAAGCTAGCTACGAAAAGAAAATTGCAATGGATACTATAGACAACCACAAGGCCTTCTATAGTTATGTCAGAAATCTACAATGCAATGCTCAGATATGCTCGGAACTACTACACAATGGTAACTCCTATACTAGGACATTGCCAATATACAAGCTGACAGATTCAGTGCCAACTTTACCCCCCTCTCACCCCCTAAAGGGCCAATCACAATACCAGAGGAATGCCAAGTACCCAATATTACAGCTACACAGGTTAAAGTTGCACTGGCCAAGATCAAGAATACAGCTTTCATGGAACATGGCAACATCCTGGGCTGTGTTCTACATGAATTACAAAATGAACTGGCACCACAGCTGAGTGTCCTGTTCAGTCACAGCCTCATTTCAGGCTTTGTCCCCACTGAATATTGCACTGCTACAGTAATCCCACTCCATAAAGGGGGTGCGACTACAGACCCTGGGAACTACTGCCCCATTAGCCTGATGAGTCTGGTATTTAAGGCTATGGAGCACATCATCATGGACCTAATAAATAAGGACATAGGGAATCTCAAAACTCTAGACCCCATGAAGTTTGGATTTGTTAAGGGTAGATCTTGTCTGCTCAACCTGATTGACTTCTTCGAGTCTGTCACCAGAGCTGTGGACAAAGGGAAGGTAGTTTACACAGCCTACCTCGATCTGGCCAAGGCCTTCGACACAATTCCTCACTCAGGAATCATAGATAAACTCACTAAACTAGACATCAACCCCTGTGTTACAAGGTGGGTTGCAAACTGGCTTACCGATAGAACCCGCACTGTGAAAGTAGCAGACTCCAAGTCAGACTACTGACCAGTCACGAGTGGAGTCCCACAGGGATCGGTCCTGGGTCCTCTCCTGTTTGCAATCTACTTTTCTGAAGTCCAGGCCAAAACCAAGGGACGCTGGCTGACCAAGTTCATTGGTGATTGCAAACTGGGAGCCATTATTAGCTCTCCAAATGACATTGACATTCTACAGAAAGGCCTCACGGAGACCAATGACTGGTGTAAGAACCACAGCCTTAATCTCAGTGCCAAAAAATGCATAGTCATTCCCTTTGGGAAGAACACAGTACTCACGAACTACCACATCAGTGGTAGTCCACTGAACATTGAAGTTGTCATAAGAGATCTGGGAACACAAGTGGATAGCAACCTCTCCTTTGATAATCATATTGCCACTGTGGTCAGAAAATTCTTCTGTGTGGCACATCTCATTTCAAAGGGTTTTGCATACTGGAAGAAAGAGGTCATTGTCTCTCTCTACTCTTCCCTCATTAGACCAGTTATCGAGTACAATGCCCCATTCAGCATGTACCTCACTAGACATATGCAACAACTGGAAAGGCCACAAAAATACCTCACTAAGAGGATCCTAGGCCTTAAACACTTGCCCAGTGTGGAAAGAATAAAAAAACTCCAGCTTTTCTAGGTATCATATCGCCTACTTAGAGGCGATCTCTGCTTGACCTACAAAGCCATGTCAGACCCAGCACTGTTAGATATGCTACATCTAAAGAAATCCCAACCCCTGTATACCACATGCTCCAGAGACCTCAACCTCATTTCCACAATCAACAGAACTTGCTGGAGGGACAGGTTCCTAACCCAGAGACTGCCCATGCTCTTGAATAGACTTCCCTTACACGTCAAGCAGAGCACCTCACTGGCCCTCTTCAAAAAAAATCTTGATGAGTGGATGGGAAATAGAAAATTCACCCTGGGGATCATTTCAGTGGCCCTGTTGGACAGAAGCACTGGGAAATAACGTTGGGCGGCATTTTGCCAGGGAATCCTTTGGGCTAGGCTTGTAAAGGCTCCAGGGCCATTAGTCTAGTACACTGCTATGAACCTATACATATCCCCTATGTCTGTGTGTAGTTTTGCTGGTTGCTTCTTTTTTCCTCCCACGTCTCAAAGACAATATGTAGGTGAAATGCCATTCCTCCAAATCTTTCATACATTTGTATGCTGTCTGAATGACTGAGTATATGCATCCTGTAATAGTTTGTTGCTTCTGCTGCAAAGTCCTTACACCTCCTGAGTTCTGGGAATAGGTCTTGCCTCAAATGTGACCATGAAATGGTTTAAGCAGATAACTGGGGAATGAAAGAGGACATGTATGAATGAATCTACATGAATGGTCATCCATCATGTAGATTTGTTAACAATAGAATCCTTCACACTTTGCTAGGAGTTTCTTATATGCCACTTGTTTCTTTGGCCTTCTACTTAAAGAATGAGACATGTCATTTACTTTCAATCCTTCTGTCCCTGGCATGCCACCAACAGCTATAATCTGTGATTTAATTAGTATTGCAGAAATAGATACAACCGCGTTGCCAGTGGGATGACTGCTACACCAGTTAATGTTTACTTATTCATTTTTTATTAACTTCGTAGGACCATTAGTCACAATTGCCTATTTCCAGGACCAACCTGGGAGCACTGTCTGCTTAACTTACTTGTTTAGAGTCCTGGAGGATGCAAATATACACTGTAAAACTCATACCTAGGACTACAGATTGGTGCCCATTTGCATTCATAAGTGTGACACACACATGTTCATCATATTCATCATTGCAGCAGTAGTCTAAGCTATAGGGATTATATCCTGCTAAGGATATAACAGCTGGACAACTTCCGAAGCTTCAGGGCATCTTCCACACACCTAAACTGTTAAGCAGCTTGAGTTGAGCTGACTAGGTGCCAAGCCCTTCAGAGCTTTCCTGCCACCTTAAAGAATTTTCGAGGATCAGTGATCGGCTTATGCTGTTCCATTGCTGGATAGATAAGTTTCCTTTGGGGAAAAATCTTCTATATTTTAATTTTATTCTTTAAACTAACTTTCCCTGTGAAGTGCTGGGAATATGTCTTTTTGTTGACTCTCATGAGACTTTACTCTACTTTTAAACATGAGTGTACTTTTATTTCTTTTCATTTAAAAGTTGTTAAAAACATTGTAAAACTATTTTTTATGTGTGAAACAATGTACGTTCATCATATTGATCACTACTTGAGTAGCCTTAGCCGAATGGATTATATCCTGCCAAAGATATAACAGCCAGCCAGCTCCCAAAGCTTTAGGGCACCTTCCATGCACTGAAACAGTCAAGCAGCGCAAGTTAAGGTGACTAAAAGACAAGTTTAAGCATGAAGCCTTTCATAGCTTTTATGCCTATGCTCCTCTGAGGCATTTGAGGATTGACAATCAGCTTCTTCTTTCCTTTGCTTAGCAGGTAAGTTCTCAATGGGGAAAAAAACTTCTATTTTCTTATATGTATTGTAGTTTTATTAATTTCCTCTTCAGTAAAATTATTTTAGAGCTAGGAGTGTTGTGTTTTAATGGACTGTCTCAAGACTGTAATGATGTCCTTCTATATCACTGTTGCAGTATTCTTTACCATATTTCTCTCATGCCTAGGACAGCCCAACGTTCAGTCAATGCACCAAAGCCTTATGATCTTGTATGTGCCGTACATCACACATGTGGTCCCTGCACAAGACATAGGGCATAAAAGTGACATACAGATGCAGTTATCCAGAACTTCTTTGCACCAGTCTGAATACCACTATCGCTTGTCAGTCTGAATGCCTTGTTGCTGTGCTGAATACCTAGCTGTATGATAAGTGCCTCTTTGAGGTTGTTTTTTTTTTTTCTTTCCTTTGGTCTTTTATTTTATTTTGCTTTCCTAGAGTTCATATCATCCAAGAAGGGAAACTGTGAGTGTGGGTGGCACGGAGGCAGATTCCCCATAAGGATTATTCCAAAGAGTGACTCTTTTTTTTTTTTTTTTTTTTTTTTTTTTTTTTTTTTATGCTTCCCATGACCATACCTTTTGTAGCATCTGTAAGGCATTTGTGCCTAGGACACTCAAAAATGATTTTTCTTCCCTGGCCATTTATTTTGAAAACCAGAGGCTTAAACAGTTAGCCCAGGGTAGCATAGTAGAATCTATTAACCCTGAAATACTCCCTGTAGGTAAGAAGAAGGACAAGAAGTCTCGGCCAGATTCTTTAGCTGTCCAGCCTCCACTGGATGTCCCTCTAGAAGTGGGTAATAGGCCATTTGGCATCTAGATTGGATTCCTCTGCTGTGAACTTGTCTGAGGCCAGCATGGATCTGTCTTTTTGCATGTCCTCTGATGCTTTGCAGCATCTGCTCTGGATGTTAAGGGGGAACTGCATTTGAGGGTCCTAGAGGGATTCTGCAGATATCGGTCAGGGAGGAGGTTCCAGGTACTCTTATTGATTCTCACCAAGGGTTGGAACCCCTGGTATTTGTTAGGGCTGACGTCCCCAAGAAAAGAAAAAAACATGTTTCAGTATGTCCTAAGGATCCCCAAAGGGAACGGCAAGAGATTACTCAGGGCTTGTTTTCTGTCTCAATGGCCCTGAAGCCTCCTCAATGGGTTTCGGTGCCTGCTCTTCCTTGGATCTCTACTCCTTTAAATGGCCTAGAGAACTAGATTCCTCAGATGAAGATTCAGAATGTAATAAGGGGTCTTTATCCTATTCTTTACAGAATCTTTTGCCTTTGGCTTATGGTTCTGATAAGGAGGAGTCTATTAGCCCTGAGTCTCGAAGGAATTGCCTTTGGGGTCACATTTGCTAGGATGATGGAATACTGTAAGTGGGATTCTTCTCAAGTGTCTGATATTCACAGGAGATATTATGAGTTGCTTCAGGTGGCTACTCCTAAACCCTCTGCAGTTCATCCTGTGTTGGCTGTCTTGTTAAACATTTTCATTGCTGCTTTCAAGTCTCCTGATTCTCAGCCTCCTGCTCCTAAGAAACCTGATAAGTTCTGTAAGGTCACTGTGTATTGTCAATTTTTAAGTGTCCTCCTGCTGATCCTGCTGTGGTGTCAGTTTCTTCTGATAAATCTTCCAAATATTTGACTTCTGATAAGGATAGTAGGGCAATGGAGAGGATTGCTAAGAAGGTTTATACTGCTACTACTTTGGTCTTTAGAGCTATTAATTACCAGACTCACATAACCAGGCATGCTCTGGCCTTGTTTGCTCAGGCTTGTCAGGTTATTTCTGACCTCCCTGATTCTGAAGGCAAATCTTCTGCCATCTCTATTTTAGGTTCTACTTCTCAAGTGGCTCACCACTCTATCACAGATATATGTAGCTATGATGCTGCTGATGCCTCTTCTAGGGCTGTGGCTTTCATGTCTGTCATAAGGCATTATCCTTGGCTTCATCTTCAGTCTTTGCCTGAGGACATTAAGGCCAAGTTGTTGGATGCTCCTGTTGATAATAAACATCTTTATGGGATTGCATCTGCTAACCTGTTTAAGTCTCTTCAAGGGAAATGCAAAACCTTACAAGACCTTAAACATATTTTTGTCTCTCCTATCCCTAAGTTCTAGAGGAATTATCCTTTTAGATCAGCTTTTGTCTGTAGGCAGCCCCGCCAGACCTCCAAGGGCAGGAAGGATGGTAGGCAAGCCTTATTTGCTAAGACTTTTCAGACATCTGTGGCCCAGAAGCCTCCTTTATCTGATGTCTGCTTCTTTTTTATAACCCCCCCCCAACTCTTAGACAGGTTTCTTTGTCCCTTCAGCTTTCCCTTTGTCTTCCAAATTGACTTCAAATTACTTCAGAATCTGGGGTTATTTCTATCAACCATCAGGGTTGCTTCATGGTATGGAAGTCTCTACCTCCATTTCAGGGATTTCTCATCCTCCTTGAGCAACTTCCTCATTTCCTGGAGGTCCTATGTTCCCTGGTAAATCAAGGAACCATTCAGCCTGTTCCCCCTTCCCAAGTGGGAAAGGATTTTTATTCCAGGGTGCTCCTGATTCCTCGAAAGGAGGGCACTTGGAGACCTATTCTGGACCTCTCCCTGCTCAACACCTTTCTCAAGGTCCCCTCTTTTCAGATGCTTACACTTCAAACTATGTTTCCTCTTTTTCTCCCCTAGGTTTTGCTGGTGTCTTTGGATCTGAAGTATGCTAACTTTCATATCCCTATTCACTCTATTTTCAGGAAGTTTTTGTATTTATCTGTTTCTTCCTCTCATTCTTGGTTCTCTGCTTTGCCCTTTGGCCTCTCAACTGCCCAAGGGTATTCACAAAATGCCTAGTTCCTGTGATTGCTTTCTGCAGGCTCCAAGCCATTCAGATTTTTCCTTATCTAGAGAACCTGTTGTTTCAGGCACCTTCTCCAAGTTACCTGTTACAGGATCTGGAGTTTCACCATCTATGTTCTTCAAAGTCTGGGATTGACTACCAACTTCCAAAACTCTGTCCTAGCTCCCTCTCAGGATCATGTGCATCTGGGATGCAGGATTTAGACAGTGCCAATGTTGACCTTTCTTCAACCTACAAATGTTTTGTCATTGATGGCCTTCTTTCAGTCTCTTTTTCCTCTGATTGCCATTCCAGCCAGAGAATTTCTTCATGCCATGGGATTCATGGCCTCTTCTATTCCAATGCTTCCTCTTGCCAGACTGCATATGTGGAAGCTTTGATGGTATATCAAGTCAGTTTGGCTGTAGCTTTGCCATGATATGGATTTCAGTGTACTTCTCCTTGCTTATCTAAAAAAGGAATTCAAGTAGTGGATTCAGCAGTTTGCTCTCAACTCAGGCCTGCCCTTTCAACCTCCAGTTCCTCCTCAAGAACTGTTCACCAATGCCTTAGACATGGTGGGGGCTTCATGTGGTCACCAGAAAGTTCAGGGTCTCTTGCCCCCCCATCAGAAGTCAGACCATATCAACATCAAAGAGATGAGAACTCTGAATCTGAAGTAGGCAGACTTCATTTGTCTGCAACCTGTGGGTATCGGATCCGACCTCGGATCCGAGCCGGCAATTCAAAAGCTTAGGCTCCGAGCTCCTAGCTCCTCCCTCTTACCCATAACCCCTTGCCAAGCCCTGACTGACCTCAGATTTCGTTTGCCGCTTTCAAGTTGCGACGGATTCCTGAGCTCCTAGGCAGATAAATTGTTTTTGACAGGAAAATTTTCAAAGACCTTAACTTTTCTAATTTTATTAGTTAGAAGTGATTGTGTTAGGCTTTCCTCTCTCTTTATTTTAAACTTTTCTCGGGTTTTGCGTAGTTTGTGTGTGTGTGTTTGTTTGAGGCCTGTTAGGGCTTAACATGTCTGAAGCCCATAAGGCTGTATTCTCTAAATGTACCGAGTGTAGCCATAAGCTGTCCCCAGCGGATGGCCACACTCGTGTCATCTTGGGGTTGAACACCTGTCATCTGGTTGTACCATTTGTGCAGGGTTCAACCCCGGCTTTGAGGGAGCGGAGGTCGAAGCTGGTGCTGGCGGGACTTCTCCCTCCAGATACCGCTTCGGCTTCTGCCCCTTCTACTCAGCAGACAGTTGCTGTGGGCTCTCCTCCTCCGGCTGGGACTCAACCTCCCTCTAAGATGCCCGAGGCGAGAGTCTTCTAGGGAGAGAGAAGAAGGAGAGGCACAGGAGAGGCACCACAAGCGGAGAGCTGAAACCTCCAGTTCGGCTCCTCCATGTAAGCGGGCCTCGCCTGGGCCTTCTAGCTTTGCTCCTCCTCGGCTCCAGAAGCCTCGGTCCTCCCCTGGGCGGGAGGAGGAGGAGGCTAGCCCTTCAGTGAGGTCCCCAAGGCGGCTCTCTAGGTCCGCTTCGGTGGCCTCCACCAGATCCACATTCTCCATGAGTGAAGCAGATATGGACCGGATGATGAGGAAATTCATCCAGGCCCAAATGCAAATGGGAGTGCTCCTAGCCCTCCCCCCATCCAGGAGGGGCTTGACCCTTTTCGCCTTTGGCTCCTTCTCCGACCCATACCATGGGTTCGGAGCTGTCGGCGCCGGGCAGAGTTGGATCCGGGGGTGGGTCAGATCCGATGGGTCGGCGCACCTCGGATCCGTCCCATTCCTTGAGTGCTTCGGGTACTTCGGACCCGACCTCTCGGAGCCGAGAACCGAGCCTCGGGTCCGAGGGAGCTGGTGGATCTTCGGCTCCGTCTAGGTCGGAGCACACCGGTCTCTCGGATCCGACGGTCTCGGCTCCAGCTCCGATCCGTGCGTCGGATCCGAGTGGGGGTCGGCTCTCGGGGTTTAGAGAAGCTGGCTCCCCCTCGGCCTTCGACATAGTGGAAAGGGCACTGTTGAGGACTACCGGACCCCCGGTTCCTGCCACGGCTCCATCCCGCACTCCCTTGTAGTTGGGCCAGGCCCCCACCAGCCGGTCCCAGGGACAGCCCGCCTCGATGTCCCAAGTAGTTCCCTTGGAACATCCAGCTGCGGAAGAGTACTCCTCGGACAGCCCCGAAGAAGTACCTCGGGCGTAAGTGCAAAAGGAGGCACATGGACTCCCGAGTCCGTTACCGAAGACACAGACTTGGATGAAGGGGAGGGCTCCCCAAGGTCACCCCCTGAAGACGTCTCATTTGGAGACATGGAAATGTTGAGGATCAGGGGGGGTGGTCTGCCCCCAAGGCCTCCTCAGACGAGTCTGTGTTCTTGGAGGCATTCGAGGCGGGCCCACCTACCTCTTGGGTGTCCCCTCCTGCCGACCCTCTGGTGGACCTTATATCCATCAGAGCGTGGAAGGATCCGGACACCGTTGAGCCTGTACCCAAGCGTCCTGACCGCATCCTTTCCCCTCCGGCGGACCGCACTCACTGGAGCAAAGGCCCCCCAGTAGATGCCATGATGATGGCTGCAGCCACTAAGAGGGAATTGGCCCAGGAGAGTCCCTCTATGCATCCTCTGGGCAAGGAGTCCCGCTCGATGGATCGCATCGGGAAGCGAGTTTTCAGTTCAGCAACCTTCTCATTGAGAGCGCTGAACTACATGGCACATGTCATCAGGATGCAGCGGGATCTGATTAAAGAATACGATGCATCTCCCCCAGAGTCCATGTCGAGTGAGGATAAACAGGTATACTCCACCCGAATGGCCACTCTTAGATCAGTTTCGAATACATCTATGCGGCTGCTTTCTCACGCTACTGAGGGAGCCGCTAGAGCCAGCGGAGCAGGCCTAGTCATGAGGCGACAGGCCTGGCTCCGCCACTGTGATTTCGCAGAGCCCTTTAAGGCGACCTTCGCGAATGCCCCCTTCGATGGTTCTGCCTTGTTTGGCAAAACTGTTCACGAAACATTAGTCCAGAGCGAGAAGGACGGGAAGACGCTGTCTGCCATCGGAGTCCGCTTCTCAGCTCCCCAGAGGTCCTTCTCGAAGAACCAAAAGGGACAGAAGAAGATGTGGTTCCGGAAATCGCAGCAGTCCCAACCTGCTCCGGATAACCAGTCCTTCCATGGCAGAGGAGGACGGGGAGGTCGCCGTCCCAGAGGCAGGGGGGCTCCTAGCAACTTTGGGTCCAGAGAACCTTTCTCTGATAGACCCACGCAGCAGCCCTGAAGGGTTGCCCAGCTGTCCGTCTCTGGAGGCAGTCGGGGGGCGTTTTTCGAGGCACCTGACTTCTTGGGAGTCCATCACAACAGACCGTTGGGTGCTTCGTGTGATATCCAGAGGTTATACAATTCCCCTGTACAAGGTTCCCAGATCTCGCAGCCTCCCAGATGTTCCACCCGACCAAAGGGAGGCAGCAGCTATCGAAATCGGACAGCTGCTAGAAAAAAGAGCTATCCAGTCGTCCCTCCAGATCAAACCGGGTCAGGGTTTTACTCCAGGTTCTTTTTGGTGCCAAAGAAAACGGGGGACTTAAGACCAATCTTAGATCTTTCCCTGCTGAACCTGTCAGTAACCAAGCAAAAGTTCCGGATGGTCACCCTTCAATCTATACTCCCCCTCTTGAGGGAGAACGACTGGATGTGCTCCATCGACCTCAAGGACGCGTACTACCACATTCGCATGGACAGACGGTCCAGGAGGTTCCTTCGCTTCCGGCTGGGAGCCAGTCATTACCAGTTCAGGGTCCTCCCCTTTGGTCTCACCTCAGCCCCCAGGGTGTTCACCAAGGTTCTAGCGGTGGTAGCGACCCACCTGAGGCTCCATGGATTACAGGTCTTTCCGTACCTGGACGACTGGCTCCTGACGGCATCATCAAGGCATCTTCTGTGCTCAGCCAGGGACTATTTTCTTCGTCTAGCCCCAAGGCTGGGCATCACTGTCAACTGGGAGAAATCTTTACTGCACCCCACACAAGCTATAGATTTCATAGGAGGAAGGCTAAACACCAGGTCAATGCGAGCCTTCCTCACTCCAGACAGAATTGCCAACCTGAAGTGTCATGTAGCAGCGGTCCTGCAACCATTTCCGACTGCAGCTTCGGTCCTGAGGGCCCTAGGTTCGATGGCGGCAGCTATCCCGCTTCTTATTCATGCACGCTTACGCATGCGGGTTCTTCAATGGACCCTTCAGGTTCAGTGGTCCCCTCTCAGTTCTTCTCTCAACACTCCGATAGCGGTCAGCAAAGCGTGCAAGGATTCCCTTCTTTGGTGGCTTCTTTCTCCGGAGCCCCTGACAGGGAGACCTTTTTGTGCTGCATTTCCCCGAGCCACAGTGACCACGGATGCTTCTTGCCTCGGGTGGGGGGGGCATTCTGCGGGAAAGATCGTCCAAGGCACGTGGAACCCCACAGAGACGTCGTTGCATATAAATGTCCTGGAAATGAGGGCGGTGCTCCTAGCGTTGCAAGCACTTCACCACGTTCTTCCTTCAGGGACTATTGCGATTCAGACAGACATGTCGGTAGTCTGGTACATCAACAAACAGGGAGGAACCAGGTCCTATCCCCTTTGTCGAGAGGCCATGAGAGTCTGGGAATGGGCAATTTCCACCAAACGCTTTCTGGTAGCAACGCACATTCCGGGAAAATCCAACATCCTTGCGGACAAACTCAGTCGCACCATTCTTTCACCTCACGAGTGGTCTCTCAATCCTCAGGTAGCAAAGAAGATTTTTGCCGTTTGGGGGCAACTCTGTTGGCGATCTTTTTGCCTCTCCCTCAAACGCCAAATGCGACAATTTCTTCGCTCTGCTTCCCCCACCAGGGGAATTCCCGAGAGATGCGCTGGTGCATGCTTGGCCTCCCGGTCTCCTTTATGCCTACCCTCCACTACCTCTGATGCAGAGGCTTCTGCAGAAAGCTAACAGTTTGGGGAGCAGAATGATTCTTATTGCCCCGTTCTGGCCTCGTCAACCCTGGTTCCCCTTTGTATGGTCTCACAAAATCAATCCACCCTGGATTCTGGATCCGATTCCGGATCTCATCTCCCACCCTCTGGGAATTTCGGTTCCCAATCTACGCACCCTGAAATTGACAGCTTGGCTGCTCCAGTTCCATCCTTGATTAGGACTCCCGGTATCTCGTCACCGGTCAAGGCCATTTTAGTGGCAGCTCATAAACCTTCCACCAGGCAGGTTTATCGGAGTAAATGGAAGAGATTCTCTATTTGGGCGGTTCAGAGAACTTTGGATCCTTTCTCAGCACCTATGTCAGCAGTGCTGGATTTTTTAACAGACCTCTTTCATCAAGGGGCAAGTTCTTCCACGATTAAGGTACAATTGGCAGCCATCTCGCATTATCATATTGGTCATGAGACAGCTCCCCTCATGACGGCTAAATTGTGCAAAACCTTTCTCAAAGGGATTTTTTTGTTGAGGCCTCCAGTCAAGGAGATTGTACCACCTTGGGACCTATCTTTAGTTCTGCAAGCCCTTACTGCTCCTCCCTTCGAGCCTGCAGCTTCTACAGACCTTAAGTACCTTTCCTGGAAGACTGCCTTCTTAGTAGCTATCACTTCAGCCAGAAGAGTGTCTGAACTTCAGGCTCTATGCGTCAAACCGCCTTACCTTTCTTTCTTTCCAGATAGGGTGTGCCTCAGGACCAATCCATCTTTTCTCCCGAAAGTCTCTTCAGAATCTAATATCAACCAATCAATCAATTTACCTGTGTTTTTTCCCCAAGTACTCAAACAAAGGAGAATACAAATTGCATTCCTTGGATATTCATAGACAATTACAATTTTATATTCACAGAACAGCTGGTCACAGGCAATCAGATCAGCTGTTCGTCTCCTTTGCTAAATTTGCTTTGGG
The DNA here is from genome assembly GCF_019279795.1 of Protopterus annectens. Taxonomy (NCBI): domain Eukaryota; kingdom Metazoa; phylum Chordata; order Ceratodontiformes; family Protopteridae; genus Protopterus; species Protopterus annectens. The sequence continues at coordinate 754,070,479 of NC_056726.1, read as the reverse complement.
TAAAGCAGTGTCTAAAGTCACACTATCTAGGTGTATTGCTAATTGTATTCTGCAGGCTTATGACACTTCAGGTAGACCTGCTCCTCAGAGGGTTACGGCTCATTCTACTAGGGCAGTCTCCACGTCAGCCGACTTTAAGTCCCGTGTGTCATTGGATGATATCTGCGCGGCAGCCACTTGGGCCTCACCTCATACCTTTATTTCTCATTATAAGGTGGATGTTGTTTCCAGGGGAAGAGCATCCTTTGGCTCAGCGGTGCTCCGGAACATCCTTCCATGACAGCCGCCCAAGATTCAGGTAGCTGGGGACTCTGTCCCACAGGTTGCAGACAAATGAAGTCTGCCTACTTCAGATTTAGAAGTTATGTACTCACCATAACGTTCCATCTGAGTAGGTGACTTCATTTGGATGCAACCATCCCCCCTTCCATCCCCCTGACCTTTATAGAGCGAGTTTTTAGGCTTTGTTCATGTACTGTAGTCAGTATTATTTAGGCAAACTCAATCTGAGGTCAGTCAGGGCTTGGCAAGGGGTTATGGGTAAGAGGGAGGAGCTAGGAGCTCAGAGCCTAAGCTTTTGAATTGCCGGCTCGGATCCGAGGTCGGATCCGATACCCACAGGTTGCATCCAAATGAAGTCACCTACTCAGATGGAACGTTATGGTGAGTACATAACTTCTAATTTTGGACCTTCAAGCTTTTCACCCCATGTTCTCCACAGGCCCTCTGAAGGTGTACACAGACAACACTACAGTGATGTGGTATGCCAACAAGAAGGGAGGTACAAAAATCTTATCTTGTCTGCAGGATGGCTCTTCAGATCTGGGAGGTGTCTGTCAGTTATCAGTTAACTCTTTAGGCAGTACGCATTCCTTCCAGAGCACAATCTAGTGGCAGAGTCTTTGAGCAAGTCCAAAACACAGGCTTACGAATGGATGCTTCACAGAGACGTGTTTCTGGACATTGTCCATTGGTGTGGTATTCGTCAGGTAGATATTTTTGTTTTCCCTTTGAACAGGCAGCTTCATCTCATCTGTTCCAGGGTCCCATACCATCTGGCATAGGAGATAGACATCCATTTTTTCCCTTGGAGGAGGATGTTTCTTTATTCTTTCCCTCCTCTTCCTCTACTTTCACAAGTCCTACAGAAGATTCAGCTGGACTCCCCAAAAATCTTGTTAGTGACTCACTTTTGGCCGAGACAGCACTGGTTCCCCTTCTTAATGTATCTGGCCAGTAGCAATCATCACAAGTTACCTTGATGGTTGGATCTCCTCACACAGGTCAAGGGGTCTCTCATCCATCTCCACTTGTCCACTCTGCAATTGACATTGTGGGTGATAGGATTTTGATCCCTTCCAGGCACCTCTTTTCTGAGGACACGCTCAGGGTTTTCCAGGAGGTAAGGAGACCCTCAACCAGAAAATCTTATATGTTGAAATGGAAACGATTTTCAGTCTGGTGCCATGCTCATAACCCCAGGACCTCTTTTCAGTGGGGGTTCCTCTGATCCTCTCTTATTTGTATGAGTTGCTTCAGTCTGGCTTGGCCTATACTTCTGTGAAGGCCCATTTGTCAGCCATGTCTGCTTTTTTGACTTGAATCCTCCTTTGACTTCTCGTTTTGAGGTAAACAGTTTCTTAAAGGTGTCCTGCATATTAGGCCTCCAAGAAAACCTATTCCTCCTCCTTGGGACATTAATTTTGTTTTGGAAAAATTGACTCGGGCTCCTTTTGAGCCTGCAGATTCTGCTTCTTTGCAACATTGTACCTGGAAGACTGTTTTATTGCTTTCTTCCTTTTTTCCTTCTCCTCAGTCTGCTAGTGAGAGGATCTTGCATACCGTGGATTTGTACAGACAACACAGGTACTGTTTGGATAAAACTAAGGCCATTCATAAGTCTAATCAGCTTTTTGTTTCTTTTCTTCCCAGGACATTTTATTTGGTTGTTTCTAAGCAAACCATCTCCTCCTGGATATCTAAGGCCATTTCTTTTTGTTATTCTTTTCCTGGCAAATCTTTGTCTTCTTCTGTCACAACTCATTCCACTAGGGCTGTTGCCTCTTCTGGTGCTTTCTTCAAAGGGTTGGACACCAGTTCCATTCTTGAAGGTGCTACTTGGTCTTCATTGCATACCTTTACTGTGCATTATAAGTTGGATATGTTTTCTATAGTCAGAGTAGGTGTTAGTAGAACCATTTTGTATTGTTTTTTCGACAGCTATTCTCAGCCTTTCACCACCCATTCTGTTTCGTGAGCTTTTTTACTCTCCCTATAGCAAAGAATACTGCAACACTGATATAGAAGGACATAGTATAGTTGTGCAAAATCTTACCATAACAGTAGATGTCCTTTTCTTCACTGTTGCAGTATTTGTTTCCTCCTTCCCAACCCCCTCTTCTTTGTTCTGGTTTTTGTTTTGGATTTTTTTCTGGTTGCAGGCCTTCCCTTTTTCTTCTGCATTTTCTCCTTCTAGATGTGCATGGACTCCTTTGCCCTGTAGAGACTGTTCTCTCTACTGGGGCAATTCATTTCTGAGTAACTATGTCCATGCATTACTTTTATGCCTTATGTCCTGTGCTGGGATCATATATGTAGCACATAGTGCATACATGATCATAAGGCTTTGGTATAATGGCCGAACATCAGGCTGTCCTAGGCAGGAGATTCCTATAGTAAAGAATACTGCCAGAGAAAGACATCTGCTGTTATGCTGCATTGTCCAGAAATTGGGCCTGGGCCTGTCTTGTGGCAGGCGAGAATTTTACAATCATTGCTTATAAGGGTTCCTATCAGAAGACCGAAGACGCATTTTGTTGAATGCGTCTTGGTTGAACATCAAATGTCGAAAACGCAAAATGATGAAGTGGCATATAAGCAAATTCTTTCCCTGGGAAAGAAGTTGCTTGGCTGCTTCCGTCACTTTGCCATTTTCGGCACTGTAGTGCGATCTCGAAGTTGGTATATTTAAGTAGGGGGGTGTGGGGGGCAAAGCCCCCCACTTTATGTAATATTTGAATGTGTTTTTTTTTTTTGTTTTTTTTTTTGGGAACAGCGTTTTTTTCCCTGGGAAAAATATCACTGTTCTGGTAGTTCGATGTGTTGTGAATTCGAACTTTTGAGTTCGATATAACAACGTTCGATCATTTGATCATTCGTTGTTATAATATAGACCCACTTATAATAACCAGAGGTTAGAATCAAACCTGGTACTACACATCTGTCAGGCAAATACTTTAGCCATTATGCTAGCCGTCTTAAAATTTTACACAACTGTATTTTCTTTTAAATGGAGCAGTTGTTTTTTTCTGTTAATTTATAAATACTGTAGACTAACTGATCGTAGGTAGATCTTGGAACACTCTTCCAGCTGATATTACCTTACTTTCCTCTCTATGTCAATTTAAAACTAGACTTAACACCTGGGACTAAACTGGCTATGTCACTGTATCAAGCCTGGTTAACTCTCCTCTAGAATATGTAAAATCTGTTAAGCAGTCTACTGTGTAATTTAATCCAGACTTTCACTCAAGATTAACTCTAATCTGTGGAACTTGTTATATTGTTTCCTTATGTAATCACTGTACATATTCTATTTGTAATTTGTAACATGTTATGTTGGATCTGTTTTACCTTGGAGCTTTTCTCCCCGGGCCTCCACTGAAAATGGACATGCATCCAGTCGGACTATCCCGGTCAACAAATGTAAAATAAATAAATAAACTGAAGACATATTTTCTTTGGAGAAATTGTGTTAATTTTTCCATTTTGGGGCTGCCATAGTGTTTTAAAGTGCTTTTACTGTTTTTTTCTGTTGAAAAAGTAAATTTTGTACACTGGTAGTGTTTACTGGCATTTGCTGCTTGTCTTCTCTGGGAAAGAGGCACCATTTTCGGCTTGACCATGTAACAGACTACCAGTCCCATAGTCAGTCCTTCCAGCCACAATGAGAAAAAAATTAAGCAGGCACCTTTTGCCACCACAGCAGGCTAGCATTTTGCCTCAGTTGCAGATGGGTGACTCTGCTTTGGCCATTTGCTGTACTTCAAATCACTCATGTTTTACCCTGGATTCGTCTAGTGTAGCACCTACAGCCACCATGTACTGGGGGTTAGCCACGTCTTCTGCGGCTGTTGGGGTCCCCTTAGTGAGCAAAGGAAAGCCACTTTTTCAGTCCTGGGAGAGGGAACAGGGAAGGTTTCCCTGCTGTGGCAGATTGCTGTACCCATTCCTGGGGAAGCTGCTGTCACCATTATTGATACGATTGCCCCTATTTTTCTTGTCAAAAAGAAACAGAAAACCAAGCATGTATCTACTCCTCAACTTTCCTTGGAGAGAATTAGTTTCCTAATGCTGGCTCAGGGTTTAATTCAGGCTATTCTCTGAGACTATTACTAGAATGTGCCAGTATTTTTAGTGAGGGAGCACTAAGGTTTCTCAATCCCTCAGAAAATACCATGAGTTGTTTGAGAAGGATTTTCCAGATCCTACACCCATTTCTCCTGTTCTGTCTGCTTTAGAGTATATGTGTATTACTGCTTGCAGTTTTCCTGATAGTCAGCCAGCTGCTCCTAAAAAGGAAGATAGAATATATAACCTCAGTCTTTTAAATTTTTGTATGCTATTCCTAAATCTGACCCAGGAGCTATATCTGTAGTTGATCCCCCTGCTGCTAAGCACCTATTCAATTCCAATCCTACTCTTTCTGATATGGATGTATAATTAATGACAGGTGTGTGAGAAAGTGTATACTTCTGCAACTTTGATTTTCAGAATTTTGAATTCTCAGGCTCATACATTAAAGTTTGATCTGACTAATTGTGAAAGTATGAGGGAATATTTTATTTGCAGTTTCTTCTTCTGATGAAAAGCCTGATTTCTGCGTGTTGATATTTCTTCAAAGGATATGGCCACTGGTACTGTTATGAGAAGGTTTGCATGGCTGTAGTCTCAGAACCTTCCAGATGATATTAAAAATGAGATTTTTAAATTCATCTTTGGATAGAGACTCAGCATTTGGCCTCTGCTGCAGAGGTGATCAAAAAGTGTGATGAAAGGAGCAGGGTGGTCCAGGGATGTTTCTAGTGACAAAGGAAGAAAGAAAAATGCTTGAAGACCAGTTCTGGATCTTACTTTCCTAAACCTGTTTGTGGTAGTGCCCAATTTCAAAATTATATCATTCACAACAGGTTACCTTTTCTTCTTCTTTGAAGTTTCCTGGTAACACTAAACTTAAAAGATGTTTATCATCACATCCCTGTTCACCCAGACTTCAAATGTTTCTTAAGGTTTTGTATGTGTAAATAACATTATTAGTTCCCTGCCTTACCCTTTGGACTATCCACTGCACCAAGAGTGTTCACAAAGTGTTTAGATCCACTTATATCTGACTGTAAGGTACAGGGTGTCTACATTTTTCCATATTTGGATTACTTATCTTTGCATAATTTTTTTCAAAATGTTAGGAATCTCTCTCTCTCTTTCTCTCTCTGCTTGTTGGGTCAGATACTATTACAGAAGCTGGGATTCCAAGAGAACATCCAAAAGTCTTTTTTGACTCCTTTACACAGGATTGTGTTTCTGGGATGTCCATTATACACCTCATTTCAAATAGCTTTTCTCCACAGCAAACAAATGGATGTATATCTAGATCTGTTTCTAAGGTTTTCACTTAGACTTTGGTCACTGCGAGGGATTACCTCATGATTTTGGTTGTCATAGCATCTGTGATTCTCATGATACCCCTGGCAAGACTCTTCTTAAGAAAGATGCTGTCCTGTATGGTCTGTTTGGTCTGAGTACCAACACCTTTTAGCTTTTTAAATGCTAGTGATGGGGTTTGTCAGAAGATAAATCATTTGATGGACACAACAGATATCCTTAAATCAAGGTCTCCTCTTCTCCCTCCCTGCTGCAAAGCAGTCAGTCACCACAGACACCTTGAGCTTGGCTTAGGAAGCAGTTTTGAGAGGGATAAAAGCACAGGAAGCATGGGATACCAAGGACAGACAAGTAACTTCACAAACCCCAGAAGTACAGAGACTGTCGTAAACTCTCTGGTTTTAATGCTGATACCCACATCTACCTTCTATTTTCATATAACTTGTTCTTCCCCTTCAACCACCTTCATATAACTGGTCTTTTCTCTACAGTCTCACTCTAGAAGAAACATTTCTGGCTTTTAGTAAAATATTTCTTGACATGCTCAACTCTCTAGCACCCATTAGAAAATTAAGGACCAAAACTATTTTTGCCCCCTGGCTAACACAAGCCACCAGATTCCTTATGAATCAGCGAGATAGTGTGTGGAAAAAATGGAATAAATCCAAAGTCTCCACTGATCTTCAAACTTACAGTTACATAACCTAACCAAAAATAGGATCATCTTAGATAAACAAAACTTTTTCCTTAAACCCCTTAATAATCCACACTCCAACCCCAAAAAATCCAGCAATCTGTTAATAGGTTGCTACATTCTGGGTGCCCATCATCCCCCAACCCCTGCCCTAATTGCTCTGCCACAGAGACGGTCACATTCCTAAATTCCTTCTTCATTAAATCTATTCGCAACCTTACTAAAAATAATGCCCTGACTACTCACCCCCTACTCTCTTCAACCTGTCACCACATCTTATGTCAAGTCCCTTCATTCTAAACTTAAAACATGCTTTTCATCAGTTGACAACTTACCTCCACAATTTCTAAAAATTCCTGCTAATTCTATCGCTCTCCCTTTTTCCGTATTACTTAATAGATCCATTAAGGAAAATATTGTTCCCGACATCTGGAAAAAAAAATTATGTCATACCCCTACATAAAGGTGGCAATGTATCTGACTCTTCTAACTTCCTCTGTCAAAAATCCTAGAAAAGTGCATTCACAACCAACTCCTCAATCACCGTCTCAAAGAAAACCTTCTAACCACCTTACAGCATGGCTTTCACCATAAGCATAGTATTGATACTTGCTCTGACATCCTTCAGAAATACAATAGTTAAATCCTGTGATAATAACAAGCTAGTGTCCTGCTAATTTCTCAGTTTATCCAAAGCCTTCAACACTGTATCCCACAGTTTACTTCTATCTAAAGTAGATTCACTGAACCTCTCTAACTGTGCTCTCTCCTGGTTCTCTGGCTACCTTTCAAATAGATTCCAGGCTGTGAAATGGCAATCTAACCTCTCCTCCTTTCTACTTGTTCAAATTGGGCTTCCCCAAGGCTCCATCCTTGGGCCTCTACTTCTTTATCAATAACCTCCACTCTTCTTGCCCACTCCCTATTGTTATTCAATATGCCTATGATTCCACAATCATCTCCTGCTCTGATAACATCAGCCATCTTCACCCCCTCACCCAAGAGTCTTTTCACTCTATTGAAAGATGGCTTATTTCCAACCCACTAATACTGAACCCCAAGAAAACTAAACTTCTAATGTTAAGTTGTCATTCTCACCTTCATTCTTGCTGGATGGGTTCGGAGACAATCCTCAGCTCCAACTCAGCCTATACTATAGCTCGAGAGCTATTTTTACCGGCTCGAGGCAGCCCTATATCCCACAATACCATGCGCTAACTCCCTAGATCTCATTTGCCACTTTGCTGCGAGGTTGTCTTTTTTACCGGCTCAGGTCAGTAAAAGGAATTTTCAAAAAATTTTCTATTTTTTGAGGTAGTTTATTAGGTTATTTTCCGTACTTTTGTTCCCTATCGATATTATTACTTAATAGTGTTTGTTTCGTAAGCCCTATCCACCCCTGTAGTTAACTTTTATAATCAGGCCTACAGGCTTTAGTTTTTCTGTTTACTCACCCCTGTGTGTGTGTGTTGTTGTTCTAGTCAGCCCCCTCATCTCCCCCTTGTGTGTAAGTGAGTGAGTGTGTGTGCTGATTGAGTGACTGTCTTTAGGGCAATGTCCAAAGACGTTAAGGTCTCAGGATTCAAGAAGTGTGACTCATGCTGTCAGAAAATGTCTCTGACAGACGGTCACACTTCTTGTGTCTATTGCTTAGGGCCTTTACACCTGCAGGACTCTTGTTCCGTTTGTCATGGATTTAGTTCAAGAGTCCTGCAGGAAAGGCATAACAAGCTCATCCTAAGGGGCTTGTTAAAGCCTGATGACTCCCCGTCCAAGTCTGGCTCAGGGAAGTCATCAAAAACCGCCAAACCCTCGACTCCAGCTTCTGAGCCGAGGGCTGGTGTTGTCGAGACGGCTCCGACCTCAGTTCTGTCTGGCTCCGAGGCGAGCAAAGTGGGTTCCACTTCGAAACCATCATCAGAGCCGACCCCAGCACGCAAGCGCTCTAGGTCCCCTTCTTTAGAGTCCGTCAGACCGGCTCCAAGGTCCCCCCTCCTATCGGAGCGGAGTCATAGGACTCATTCATCGAGGTCTTCCAGGCTCTCCGACCACGACATCGAGAGGGTGGTCAGTAGACTCATAAAATCTCAGGCGCTGGCCCAAATGCTTCAGAGTCCATCTCACCAGACTGTGGCTCCTTCGATACAGTTATCCATTCCTCCTCCGACTCATCTCCCGAGTTCGGAGCCGGAGTTCGTCGGAACCGTGACCTTGCCCACGTCGGAGCCGATACCTCCTCCTTCGGCTCCAGTGACGTCGGCTCCGACCTCTTTATTGGTTCCGTTGTGGAGAGGTCCGGGCGCCGGGACTCCATTGTCGAGGGGGCGAGTGGCATCGGACCCTTGTCCGACCCTGCTCTCCGTCTCGGAGCTTCGGCTCTGGTTAGTTCGGCCCCAACATCATTCTCGGAGCCTTCTCTGTCGGTTCCGGGGGCGGTTCCGGCCTCTTCGGAGCCGGGGCTACCTTTGGTGTCTGATAGGGGAGCCTTCGAGGTGAAGAGGAGTGTGCTGGACCCAGTGTCCACTCCAAGGTTAAGTTCTGCGGCTCCTCCCTCTGTAGTGCCTGTTACGGTCTCTGGCCTCCTATACCCGACAGCAGAGATCCAAAGCATAGGGTACCCACTTTGGGTGTCTCCTCCTCTTCCGAGGGCTCCCCTGAAGTTTCAGGGGAACCCCCTAGGAAAAGAAAGTGCAAGAGGAAGCACATAGACTCCCCCGAGTCTGTCACGTCGGACACCGACTTGGATGAGTCGGAGGGTTCCCCCAGATCCCCCTCTGAGGATGTCTCCTTTTCAGACATCCTGGAGATCCTAAGACAGAGGGGAGATTGGTCCACTCTCATACCTTCCGAGGACGAGTTGGTTTACCTTGACGCCTTTGGATCTCGCCCTTCCACCTCCTGGGTGTCTCCCTTTGACCCACTAATGGAGGTAGTGGCTAGAAAGGTGTGGGCAGCTCCTGATTCAATGGAACCTACCCCTAGGAGGCCTTCTAAATTTATTTCTGCACCAGATGACAAATCCTTTCTCACCAAAGGTGTTTCAGTTGATGCTATGGTGGTAGCAGCAGCCACTAAGAAGGAATTAGCTGATCCTTCTGTATCTTTTCATCCTCCTAACAAAGAGTCCAGGACCATGGACAGGTACGGCAAGCGGACCTTTGCTTCAGAGACATTTTCTATGCGATCGCTGAACTATTTATGTCATTTCACCCACCTTCAGAGAGACTTGCTCACAGAGCTGGGTGAAACGGTACAGGATCCTTCTGCTGCGGGGTTTAAGGACAAAATAAACTCTCAGCTGGCCACCCTGAACTCCATTGTTAACTCCTCCATGCGGCTAATCTCTTATGCAGCTGATGGAGCGAGTAGGGCCGCTGGCACAGGCATTGCATTGAGACATCATGCTTGGATGCGACTCTGTAACTTTGCCAACCCCTTCAAGGCGTCCTTCACCAACACCCCCTGTGACGGTTTGGAATTGTTCGGGCCTCAGGTGAAGAATACCCTCACCAGATGCGAGCAAGATGGTAAGACTCTCTCTGCCGTGGGAGTCCGTTTTTCCACGCCTTCTAGACCTTATCCTAAAGGACAGAGGGGTGGAAAGATGTGGTTCCGCAAACCACAGGGAGTCGTGCCTGCCGCACGTGGTGAATTTCCCCCTAGAGGCAGAGGGGGGAATAATAACAGACACCGCCCCAGGGGCAGAGGGGGTCCAGAGAACCAGGGTTCCAGGGAATCTTTCCCTGACCAACCCTTTCAGCATCCCTGAGAAGCTGCCCGACTGTCCGCCTTTGGAGGCAGTCGGGGGAAGATTATCTCTGTACCCGGAAGCCTGGCAATCTATCTCCCAAGACACATGGGTACAGAAGATCATATCCGAGGGTTACAAAATTCCTTTCACTTTCCCTCCAGTACAAACGCCAAAACCCCTACCAGACGTACCACCTGCACAAAGGGGTCAGGCTCAGCTAGAAATAAAAAAGCTGTTAAACAAAAGAGTCATCCAGGCAGTCCCAGCAGATCAGCTAGGATCCAGAATCTACTCCAGATTCTTTTTGGTACCAAAAAAGACAGGAGATTGGAGACCCATTTTGGACCTCAGCAGGTTAAACAACTATGTATTAAAGACAAATTTCGGATGGTAACACTGCAGTCCATTCTACCCTTTGTGGGCAGAGACAACTGGATGTGCTCGTTAGACCTCCAGGACGCGTACTACCACATAAAAATACACAGGCGCTCCAGGAGGTTTCTCCGCTTCCGGCTGGGAGTCAGTCATTTTCAATTCAGGGTCCTGCCCTTTGATCTCACCACAGCCCCCCAGGTGTTCACCAAATGTTTGGCAGTGGTCACGGCTCACCTGAGACAGAAAGGATTCCAGGTGTTTCCATACTTAGACGACTGGCTCATTTCCGCTACCACCAAACAGGATCTCATAATGGCCAGGGATTACACTATCCAACTTTGAAACAGCCTGGGTATTTCTATAAATTTTGCAAAGTCCTCCTTGTCGCCTTGTCAATGTATAAACTTTATAGGCGCCGTATTAAACACCACAGAAATTTCTGCAACATTACCACCTCAGAGAGTGACAGACATAAGGCGGAATGTTCAGCTTCTGTTTCAGCCCAGCAGAGTCCAAGTCAAGCTAGTATTGAAAGTGTTGGGCCTCATGGCGGTGGCGATTCTTCTACTTCCATTAGCCCACTTCCACATGAGACTCCTTCAGTGGATGCTGTTTTCTCAGTGGTCCTTTTAACAGCTGCCAATGACCCACAACATTTTGATAACACCATCTTGCAAGAAACATCTCTCCTGGTGGATGGTTTCCCCTCAGCTTTTTCAGGGCAGACACTTTGTTCTCCCCCCTCCAGTTGCCACTGTCACAATGGATGCCTCCCTGATCAGGTGGGGGGGCATTATCAGGGCAGGACAGTCCAGGGCACTTGGCAACAGTCAGAATGCCACCTGCACATAAATGTCCTGGAGATGAGGGTGGTGCTTTTGACGTTGCAGGCCCTTCAGAGCTCTCTTCCCACGGGGACTGTAACAATTCAAACGGACAATATGTCTGTGGTGTGGTGCATAAACAAGCAGGGCGGAACAAGGTCCTACCCCCTCTGTCGAGAAGCACTCAGACTTTGGCAATGGGCGAGTTCATCTCAACGGTTTCTGATAGCAACGCACATCCCCGGGAAGTCCAACGTCATAGCAGACAGATTGAGCAGAACTATCCTCATGCCTCACGAGTGGTCTCTAAATCAAACGGTAGTAGACGGAATTTTTTGGAAGTGTGGCCAGCCTTGCTGCGACCTTTTCGCAACTCCCCAAAACAGCAAGTGCCTCGACTTCTTCACACTTTTTCCTCTACCAGGCCAACCCCTCAGAGACGCTCTTGTTCACGTTTGGCCCCGGGGTCTTCTTTATGCCTTTCCTCCCTTTCCATTAATCCCGCAATTAATTCAGAAAGCAACCGCATTGAGATCCAAAATGATCCTCATTGCCCCGTTTTGGCCTCGACAAGTTTGGTTCCCGTTCCTGCACAAATACCTACTGGAACAGCCTTGGCATCTGGAACCCCTTCCGGATCTGTTGACCCACCTCACGGGCAAGCTGCATCAGTCTCTACATTCCTTCAACCTCACAGCTTGGTTGCTCCACTTCCAGCCATAGCCAGGCTTCCCCTTATTTCTCCTCCTGTTCGTGATATAATTCTAGCTTCCCATAAGTCCAATACTAGGAAGACTTATGTGAGTAAATGGAAGCGTTTTTCACACTGGGCACAAACTAGATCCTTAGATCCTTTCCATGCACCCATTCATGAGGTTCTAGACTTTCTGGCGGAGCTTTTTCATTTGGGGTCATCATCGGCCGCTATCAGGGTACAATTAGCGGCCATTGCTAATTTTCATGTTGGACTCTCAGAAGCAAATATTATGTCCCACAAACTCTGTAAAGCCTTTCTCAAGGGCATCTTGTTGCTCAGACCTCCAGTTAAAGATCCACCCCCACAATGGGATTTGAATTTAGTTCTAACCTCACTAATTCTACCCCCTTTTGAACCGGCAGCTTCTTGCTCCCTCAGACTTCTTTCTTGGAAAACGCTGTTTTTAGTAGCTATAACATCTGCCAGAAGGGTATCGGAACTTCAAGCCTTGTCTGTCCGTCCTCCCTATTTGGTTTTTCATAAAGATAGGGTAACTCTCAGAACAAACCCTTCCTTCCTACCAAAAGTGTTATCGGAAGCAAATCTAAACCACTCCATTGATTTGCCCGTCTTTTCCGCAGACTATACCAACAGGGCTGAAAAAAATTACATTCATTAGATGTTCATCGCCAATTACGGTATTACCTAGACAGGACAAAACAATTCAGAAAGTCAGACCAGCTCTTCCTCTCTTATGCTGCAGGCAAGAAAGGGCTTCCGGTATCGAAAGTTACTCTTTCCAGATGGCTGACATCTATTATTACCTTGGTCTATGAGTTGAGACACAGGCAACTACCCTCTAGGCCTAAAGCTCATTCAACCAGGGCACTATCAACTTCAACGGCTTTTCAAGCAAGGTTACCACTAGGTGCCATTTGTGCAGCAGCTACATGGGCGTCCAAACATACCTTTATTGCCCATTACAAGCTTGATCTAGCCTCCAGAAATAGAGCTGATTTTGGTTCCACTGTACTCAGGAGTCTGTTCCATTGAGCCACCCAGGACTAAGATGCTAGGGACGCTGTCCCATCCAGCAAGAATGAAGGCGAGAATGACAACTTAACATTAAGAAGTTATGTCTTACCATAACATTCCATGTTAGTTGTCTTCTTCTCGCCTTCTTTCTTGGGTCCCTCCCTCCTGCCCCCTAGCCTGGATAGAATCGAGGTTCTGAGTCCTTCCATTTCTGGAGATACAATATGTTGCGTCTTTCCTGGTATCCTTAGTGTTACTAGCAGGTAATCTGTACTCGTAAAAGAGGATTATAATATTATTATTATAATATTACTTTTTATACTATGTCTTAGCTTCCAAACGAGATCTGGGGAGTTAGCGCATGGTATTGTGGGATATAGGGCTGCCTCGAGCCGGTAAAAATATCTCTCGAGCTATAATATAGGCCGAGTCAGAGCCGAGGATCGGCTCCGAACCCATCCAGCAAGAAAGAAGGCGAGAAGAAGACAACTAACATGGAACGTTATGGTAAGACATAACTTCTTATTCCCTCCTGAATCTCTTCAACAACACAAAGGTACCTTCTCTGTCTCCTCCCTGAACAACACAATCATCTCAATCTAACCTCATACTAAACTCCAAGGAGTCATAATTGATGACCAAATAAAGTTTGATCTACATATTCAGCAGTGCATTACCAAAACACACCAAAAACTAGGCCTCTTATACAGGCACAAAAAATTCCTCAGAAATGCTTCCAGACTGTCCTTTGCACAAGCCTTCCTACTCCCCACACTACTTTTCGCTCTCCCTGTACTCACATTCCTCCAATCTAATCTCATGACTAAATTAGACCTTACATACAACAAAATTCTAAGATTTGCTTCCAATCAACCTTATCACACTCATCACTGTAATGCCATAAAAAACCTGCATTGACTTGAATTCCATCACCAAATTCTACTTCCCCAGCTGCTCCTGGCCGACTCTGTCTTGCATGCACCATCATCTTGCCCTTCTCTCCCTACTCTCATCCAGCCTTACATTCCCAATCATGTACTCCGTAGCTCTCAACAGCAGCAGCTGCAAGTCTGTAAACCTATTACAAATATTGGCAAACTTCTCTATAGTCATTCTGTAGCTATAACTTGGAATAAATTACCACTAACTGTCAGATCTCTCTCTAACCCTATCTCCTTTAAAATTGCCCTAAAAGTTAGCATGCAAAAATCATGGTCATGTTTGTAAGAGTAGTTTTAATCTGTTTCATTTAGTATATTCACTGTCTCTTCAAAACTGTTGCTAGCATGATTATTAGCTTGAAAAAGAAGCTGCAAGACAGAGCTAAATGAAATATAAAGGGTTAACTTAGAAGTAGTACAAATGCTGGAAATTAGAAGTAGTATAAATGCTGAAAAATAGTTTAATTAGATATTGGCATCCATGCATAAAGGAGTATGTTATTGAGAAACAGAGTTTGTAAAAATAGCTATGCAGATGGTGGTTGCAAAGAGATCAACAAGATAAAGATAAAGAAAATCAAGGACTGAAACATCAAGCAAGATAAAGCTGGAACACCGAGTTTCAGATATTGCAAGAACATTGAGTTTCCCAGGACCACCAAGCTTCAGAAAACCAAGGACAATCATAAATTAGATGAAACAAAGGAAGACTGTTATACAGCAGACTTGGGGAAAAAAAATATCAGACTCTGTATAAATATGAGTGTGTATAAACAAGCTTTGGGAATTTGCCATAGAGAGCCGAAAGTATTCGTGTTACATGCTTGTAGATCCAAAAGCAGAATGCTAACAGTAAACTTTGCTAATTGAAGCAGTTGGTCTCAGTGTATTTATTGTACATTGTACACTACAGTAGTAAAGTAGTTGATCACACTAAATAGTTAAGCGTTGTGGTATGCATGTATACAAATGCAAGTAAAAACAAGAAACCAACAGAAGGCATGCATATAATTTTACAATGTTTTTGTAATGACCCAATATAACTACAGCCCTTTAATAATCTGTTTCTTTCCTAGCTGCTACTTTCTTCCTGAAAGTTTCTCCTCCTCATTCTAAACCTTAACTCCTCCCTCTTTTCCTACAAACTGGCTACACTTTTTTTATATCTTGCTCTTTCTAATTTTTAGCTGCTGTTTGATTTTGGGCTTACTTTCTCGTGTTTATAGCTGAACTGCTTTGTAATCTTAGTTCTACTCTATTTAATCTTATGTTTGCCTCAACTTTGACCTTGTGAGTTTATTATTATCTTAATTGTACACGTCTTACAACTGATTTTGTGATTGTACAGATTGTATACTTTTTATTTTTTTGTACTTTGTTGTTGTACTGCTTGTTTTTTTGTCTTGTTACTACTGGATCTTTTCTTCTTAGGTCTCTGCTGAAAATGGGCTTCTGCTCAGTCGGACTAACCTGGTTAACAAATGTCAAATAAAATAAATAAATAAAAATAAAATGCACTTCCTGTGGGTATAAGATTCCTAATTCTGATGCCAACAGGGAGTGCATTTATTGTTTAGACCCAGCACATTTGGATAGTCCCTGTGCTATCTGTGCAGCCTTCAGTGCAAGGGCCATCAGTGATCGGAGGAACAAACTTATTTTGAAAGGTCTCCTCCTGTAATTCTGGGTTCCTATTAGAATGACGAAAACGCATTTTGTCGAAAGTGTTTTCGCCGACACGTAGGGTGAACAGGCAAAACAGCGAAGCGGCTGTTAAGCGAATTCTTTCCCTGGGAAAGAAGTCACTTGACCGCTTCATTGCTTTGCCTCTTCTGAAGTGTAGTGTGGTCCCTTGTCCGATATAGCTCCCGAGCGTGATTGTGCAACAGTTACTGACCTTAGGGTTAGAGTGTGGGTTAAGGTAAGTGCATATGTATGAAAGTGTTTACTGTTTTTTATTTTGCATTAGATGTATGGTTGAGTTACGTGTGTATGTGTTTTCAGCTGTTTACTTTTGTTTTGGGGGGGTAGGATTAAGGTTAAGGTAAGTGTGTATGTGTTTGGAACTGTTTATGTAAATGTACGAGTGTTACTAACCTTTGGGTCAGGATGCGGGTTAAGGTAAGTGCATATGTTTTAAAATGTTTACTGTTGTTTTTTTTCGTTAGATGTATGGTTGGGTTACGTGCATATGTGTATTTAGTTGTTTACTGGTTTTTGGGAGAGTATAATTAGGGTTAGGGTATGTGTGTATGTGTTTGGAAGTGTTTAATGTTTTTTTTTTTTTCTGGGGTTGGAACAGCAATTTCTTTCCCTAGGAAAGAAATAGTTGTTCTGTGGTTTCGACATTTTCAGTGTTCGCTGATTATGTGTCGATGAAACACCTTTCGCTGTTTTCAGTGTTCAGTGTTTTAATATGAACCCGTAATTCTTTAGGAGCTCAAACCTCACCCTTAGAAATCCAAGGAGCGCAGGAGGCACTGTAAGCACTCTCCTGCCTGGACTTCTCCACAGACACCTTCCTCAGAACCTTCAAATAAGATTCTATAATTATCAGATCCAAAGCAGTCTATGGCTCTGTCCTCTTGGCCCCATGTTTCTAAGTTCTCCCTGGAATCAATGTCTCAGAGGCTGAGGTCCCTATTTTTACAAGAAACTCCTAGAAAAGCCCTCTAGACCAACTTCCACATTCTTTTCCATTCTGTTCTCTCGTAGTCTTTCTGAAGCGAAGGTGGATGGGATGATGAGGAAATTCCTCAGAACACGGATCCAGATGGGGTTTTGTAAGCTCCATCCCCCATGAGATCCGTGAGCCATCAACCTACTTTTCTACCAGTTAAATCTCCTTCTCTGCTCTGACCACCCATTTCAGAGCCCATGAATCTGAAAGCTCTGGGAGTTGATATGTCAGATCCAAGAGTTTTTCCTTCTTTGACTACGACTACTTCCCTGACCCGATTGGCTGTGACTCTGTTGGAGCATAATGGCTCTCGCAGCCAAAGTGTTGTTGTCAGATCTGAGGAACTGACTTTGATTCTGAAGTTTTCCAAGGCATTGCTTCCTCTCGGAGCCTTGGCACTTGATAGCTTGCCTCCGACTCCTCCCTTAGAGTGGGGTATTGGGGAGACTCAGGGATTGTTTGCTCCATGTTTCTTGGCTCTGGAGGACTTGTCCTTGGTCTCTCCAGGTTTTCTGCTTTCGAGGTGGTGGACAGAGTTTTCTCTCAGCCAAGAGTAGTGCCAAATGTCCTGTCTTCGGATCTGTACCTTGTTCCTTCTTTGGATCCTGTGTCTGAGCCTTCACATCCTACACCTCAGGCACAGCCAGCCCAGAACAGCTTCCAAACTGCTCCATCTATGGAGCTCCTTGTCTCTTCCTATACCTCCCTGGAACATCCCACTGGGGAAGTCAATCATAACAGAACATGCAAGAGGATACACATGAATTCCCCACAGGAATACCTCTCAAAAGACACTGACTTTGATGAAGGGGAAGGGTCCCTTAGATCTCCACCAAATGATGTCTCATTTGGAGACATCCTAGAGATCCTTCGCCAGAAAGTTGGTTGGTCTGCCCCCCACCTCTCATCCCCAAATTTCTTCAGAAAGCACTTTGGTCGAAGAGCAGATTATCCTCATTGCTCCCTTCTGGCCTTGACAGGTATGGTTTCCCTTCCTTTTCACGTAATATGTCCCCCTTGGATGCTGGATCTCAGTCTAGACCTCCTATCTCACCCATCAGGACAGATTCACCTAGATATTGTAGGCCTCAAGCTGACTGCATGGTTTCTCCAATTCCGATGATGGCTAGACATTCTAGGCTTTCCTCCCCAGTTTGAAAAATTTTGGTCTGTTCCCATAAAGCTTGTACTAGAAAAGATTACAGGAGTAAATGTAGACATTCACTATTTGGGCTCATAAGAAACAATTAGATCCTGCAATGCTCCAGTTCTAGCAGTTCTAGACTTCCTTGCTTCAATTTTTCAGGATGCAGCAAGCTTTTCCACTACTAAAGTTCAACTGGCAGCCATCTTGAACTATCATATAGGGGCTAATGCTTACTCTTCAGCATCATCTAAATTGTGTAAAGCATTCCTTAGGGGTACTTTCTTAGTTAGACCTCTAATAAAGGACTGCACTCCATCTTGGGACCTCACCATGGTTTTACAGGCCTTAGTACACTCCCCTTTTGAACCATCAGCTAAGGTGGATCTTGAGTTTCTTTCTTGGAAATCTCTGTTTTTGGTAGCTGTAACTTCTGCAAGACTGGCATCAGAACTCTAAACACTGTCTTCCAAACCACATTATTTGATTTTTCACAAAGATAAAATTACTTTATGCAAAAGTCCTTCTTTTTTAACAAAAGTTGCCTCTGAAAATATCAGGCAGGTCATCAACTTGCCAGTTTTCTTCCCTAAATTTGAAAACAAAGAAGAGTAAACCCTTCATCTTCTTGATGTACATACACAATTGCATTTTTACCTGACAAAAGCATTTGGAAAATCTGAACAACTATCGGTTTCCTTTTCTAACATAAGAATGGGAAGACCAGTTTCTAAAACTACCCTGGCTAAATGGATAACAGATTGCATTTCCTATGTCTGATCCTTGAAAGATACTGCATTACCTAAACTATTGAAGGCACATTCAACCAGGTCAATGTCTACATCAGCAGCCTGGAGTTGGTATATATAGTTAAGGGGGTGTGGGGACACAGCCCCCTACCTATTTTCGTTTAAAATGCATACTTTTTATTTTCTTCTTTTAAAGGAATATATATATATATATATATATATATATATATGGATCTACCTGACTACATCGACAGTTCACAACACCGACGACTTCACCGACACCACATAATCGACAGTTCACAAACACGACACCTCATACACTCGACACATCATAACAACAAACAAAACAAATCCTCTGTCCAAAACCCACACACACAACACAATCTCACCAAAATCCTTACAAACCAACACTAACCCTTACATACACAACTATCTACAACCCTAACCGAAACCCTAACCCTAAGGTCCGTCACTATCGCACACTCACCTAACCCGCACCCTAACCCTAACTCACTTAACCCGCCCCTAACACAAAAAATATCACTACTGCACCCTTACCTAACCCGCGCCCTAACCCTAACTCACTTATCCCACCCCTATCCCTACAGACCGTCAACATCGCACACTTACCTTACTCACACCCTTACCTAACCTGCGCCCTAACCCTAACTCACTTATCCCACCCCTATCCCTACAGACCGTCAACATCGCACACTTACTGTACTCGCACCCTTACCTAACCCGCGCCCTAACCCTAACTCACTTATCCCACCCCTATCCCTACAGACCATCAACATCGCACACTTACCTTACTCGCACCCTAACGGCCGTCACTCCCGCATACTTACACATCCTTTCCCCATCTCAGTGTTCTCAGCATCGGTGTTTTCTTCCGTCGGTCTTCTGACTTGTCGATCTTCTGAGTCTTTGTCGGTGTTGTGAACTGTCGATGTAGTCAGGTACATCCATATATATATATATATATATATATATGTATATATTGTGTGTGTGTGTGTGTTTACATATGTGTGTATATATGGAATTGTGGCTAAAAAGGTCAAACTTGGTCTCATCAGACCATAATACATTATCTGAAGTAGGAACTTCATTTGTCAGCAACCTTTGGGATACGGATCCGATCTCGGATCCAAGCCGGCAACTTCTATCACAGGATAGATCCGAGCTCCTAGCTCCTCCCTTTACCCATAATCCCCTACCAACCCTGACTAACCTCAGATCTAGTTTTCCGCTCTTCAAGCAACAGCTAGATTCCAGAGCTCTTGGTGTAATCTTGTGAGGAAAGAAAATTTAAATTTTTTTTTTCTTGTACTTTTTTGTGTGTGTGTTTAGGTGTTCCCTAGCCCTAATTTCACTCTTTTTAGCTTAAATTTTTTATCTTTATTTCTCCTCCCTGCCCTCGCTGGTCGTAGTGTGTGTGTGTGTAGTGTGTAGGGGCCTAGCGTGTGCGTTTTCTTTTAGTGATGTCGGAGGCCCCTAAAGCTATTTTTTCGAAATGCACCGAGTGTGGTCACAAGCTTTCAACGGCTGATGGCCACACTCGGTGCGTTAGGTGCCTTGGGGTTGAACACCTCTCCTCGGGTTGCGCGATTTGCGCTGCATTCAACCCCAGGGCACTTAAGAATCAGAGGTCGAAGCTGGTTCTGGCGGGCCTTTTGCCCCCAGACCCGGCTCTGGCCTCCGGTACTTCTGTGACTGCTCCCCAGTCCTCGGTAGCAGCCACTCCTGCCCCCCCTCCCTCCGACCGGGACTCAACCTCCCACTGTGGCTTCGGAGGTGAGGGAGGCCAGGAAAGAGAAGCGGAGGGAGAAGCACCTTAAGCGGCGGCCCGAAGACTCCTCCTCGGCCCCGCCTGCCAAACGGGCTTCTCCCTCCAGGGTCTCTGGTTCGCCTCCTCCTCGGATCCGATCCCCTTGCTTCTCACCGGGACCTGAGGAGGAGGTGACCCGGTCCCCATCAAAGTCATTGAGGCAGCACTCCAGGCCTGCCTTGGTGGCCTCCTTGAGGTCCACCTTCAGTATGTCGGATGCGGACATTGACTGGATGATGAGGAGGTTCATCCAGGCCCAGATGCAGATGGGAGTGCTCTTGCCCCCCCCCTCCGGGGGGGAGCTCAACCCCTTTTCTTGCTCCTATCGCTCCTTCTCCGACCTGCCTCCCGGGTTTGGAGCTGTTGGAGCCAAGCCGCGTTGGATCCGGGGGTGGGTCGGAGCCGACAGTGCTAGGCACTTCGGCTCTGACTATTCCCTCGAGTTTGTCTGATCCGACCTCTCGGAGCCATGGGCCGAGCTTCGGATCCAAGGGAGTCGGGTTGCCTTCGGCCCCGTCCCGGTCGGAGCACGCGGGTCCTTCGGATCTGATAGTCTCGGCCCCGGGTCCGATCCCCGCCTCGGATCCAAGTGGGAGTCGGATCTCGAATCCGTCAGAGAGCGGCTCCCCCTCGGCTTTCACGGTGGTGGAGAGGGTACTGTTGAGTACATCCAGGCCTCCGGCCCTGGCTTCGGCTCCCCCCTGCACTCCCTCTCAGCTGGTTCTGGCTCCCCTCACCCGGCCTTCGAGGCAGCCTGCTTTAGCACCTCTACGTGTTCCATTGGAACAGGATATTGCTGGTGAGGACTCCTCGGACAGCCCCCCCCCCCCGAGGAGGTTCCTTGCAAGTCGAAGTGCAAAAGGAGGCACGTGGACTCCCCTGAGTCCCTCACTGAAGATACGGACTTGGATGAAGGGGAAGGCTCCCCAAGGTCACCCCCTGAGGATGTCTCCTTCGGAGACATCATGGAAATGCTCAGAATCCGGGGGGGGTGTGGTCTGCCAGCAAGGCTTCCTCCGACGAGTCCGTATTCCTAGAGGCATTCGAGGCAGGGCCATCTACCTCTTGGGTGTCCCCTCCCCCCGACCCCTTGGTGGATCTTATAGCCACTAGGGCTTGGAGGGAGCTGGACACTGTAGAGCCTGTTCCCAAGCGCCCGGACAAAATCTTGAGCCCCCAGTCAGAGAGAACCCATTGGAGCAAAGGTCCCTCTGTGGATGCCATGTTGGTGGCGGCAGCCACCAAGAGAGAGTTGGCTCAGGAGAGCCCCACGGTTCATCCGCCGAGCAAGGAGTCTCGTGAGATGGACTGCCTTGGGAAGCGGGCCATCAGTTCAGCGACCTTCTCCATGAGGGCCATGAACTATACGGCACACGTCATTCGGATGCAGTGGGATCTAATTAAAGAATACGCTGCTTCCCCCCCAGGGTCCATGTCGGAAGGGGACAAGCACCTGTACTCCTCCCGAATGTCCACCCTACATTCTATTTCCAAAACCTCTATGCAGCTTTTGTCTGACGCCACTGAGGGAGCCGCTAGAGCAGGCGGAGTCGGGCTGGTCATGAGGAGGCAAGCCTGGCTCCGACATTGTGACTTCTCGGAACCCTTTAAGGCGTCATTTGCGAATGCCCCTTTTGATGGTTCTGCATTGTTTGGCAAAACCGTTCGCAACACCCTTGTCCAGAGCGAGAAAGACGGGAAGAGGTCTGCCGTTGGAGTCCACTTCTCTGCTCCCCAGAGGTCCTTTGCAAAGAACCAAAAGGGTCAGAAGAAGATGTGGTTCTGGAAATCGCATCAATCCCAGTCTGCTCCGGACAACCAGTCCTCTCATGGCAGAGGAGGACAAAGAGAACGCCGCCCTAGAGGCAGAGGGGGTCCCAGGAATTTTGGGTCCAGAGAACCTTTCTCTGAGAGGCCCACGTAGAACCCTTGAGGGGTTACCCGGCTGCTCCACTCTGGAGGCAGTTGGGGGACGTTTTTCGAGGCACCTAGCAATGTGGGAGTCCATAACAACGGATCGCTGGGTGCTTAGTGTTATATCCAGAGGCTACCAAATTCCCTTTCTTGTAACCCCCAGAATCAGAAGCCTCCCCGATGTACCACCCAATCAGAGGGAGGCGGCTGCTGCAGAAATTCAGCAGCTCTTACAAAAAGGAGCCATCCAGCCCATCCCCCCAGATCAGCTCGGATCAGGTTTTTACTCCAGGTTCTTTCTGGTGCCAGAAAAGATGGGGGACGCGAGGCCCATCCTGGACCTCTCTCTCTTGAACCTGGCAGTACCGAAAGTAAAGTTCCGGATGGTCACACTGCAATCTATTCTCCCACTACTGCGGGAGAATGACTGGATGTGCTCAATAGACCTCAAGGATGCGTACTATCACATTCTCGTAGACAGACGCTCCAGGAGGTTTCTCCGCTTCCGGCTGGGATCCAGCCATTTCCAGTTCAGGGCCCTTCCCTTCGGTCTCACCTCAGCCCCTAGGGTGTTCACCAAGGTCTTGGCAGCGATAGCGGCCCACCTGAGACTCCAGGGAATTCAGGTCTTTCCGTACCTGGACGACTGGCTCCTTACCGCCCCAACAAGGCATCTTCTTTGTTCATGCAGGGACTATTTCCTCAATCTGGCTCCACTCCATGGGTTGACCATCAACATGGCCAAATCCTCCCTGGCTCCTACACAAGTATTGGATTTCATAGGGGCGAGGTTGGACTCCAGACTGATGCTTGCTTTCTTGACTCCAGATCGGCTTCAGAACCTGAGGTTGCACGTGCAGGCCATCCTTCAACTTCAAGCTCCTTCGGCGGAATTGGTCCTGAGGGCTCTGGGGTCCATGGCAGCAGCAATTCCGCTGCTGCCATTGGCCCGGCTGAATATGAGGGTTGTACAGTGGACCCTCCAGGTACAATGGTCCCTATCTCGAAATCCACTGTCTCATCCCATTCCCTTAAGCAGGGTCTGCAAAAGGTCGCTCGTGTGGTGGCTCCAGTCCTCCAATCTCCACATGGGACGCCTCTTCTTGCTGCCTCCGTCAGTTGCCACAGTGACCATGGACACTTCTCGCCTGGGGGGGGGCACTATTCGGGCAGAACAGTCCAAGGCATGTGGAACGACATAGAGACCTCATTGCATATCAACATCCTGGAGATGAGGGCAGTGCGTTTGATGTTGCAAGCACTTCACAGCCCTCTTCCGGTGGGGACGATTGCAGTACAGATGGACAACATGTCAGTTGTCTGGTACCTCAACAAACAGGGGGAACCAGGTCTTACCCTCTCTTCCGCGAGGCCATGAGAGTGTGGGAATGGGCGATATCCACCAACCGCTTTCTCATCACAACGCACATTCCAGGACGATCCAACATTTTAGCGGACAGGCTCAGTCGTACTATCCTGACTCCTTACGAGTGGTCTCTCAATCCTCTAGTGGCAGAGCAAGTATTTGCCGGATGGAGGCGACCTTGTTGCGATCTTTTTGCCTCTCCCTCAAATGCCAAATGCAACGATTACTTTGATCTGATCTAGTCCATGCTTGGCCTCCCGGTCTGCTTTATACTTACCCGCCTCTGCCCCTGATGTTGAAACTATTGCAGAAAGCCAGTCAGTTGGGGAGCAAGATGATCCTCATTGCCCCATTCTGGCCTCGTCAGACATGGTTCCCTTACCTATGGTCTCACCTGATTCATCCGCCCTGGATTCTGGATCCCCTCCTGGATCTCATTTCACATCCCCTGGGTCTCCTGACTCCGAACCTGGCCAACCTAAAGCTGACGGCTTGGTTGCTCCAGTTCCACTCCTGATAAGGACTCCCGGAATCTCATCACCAGTCAAAGCCATTCTAGTAGCAGCTCACAAGCCTTCCACTAGAAGGGTTTATCGGAGTAAATGGAAATGTTTTTCCATTTGGGCAGAGCACCGTCATTTAGATCTCTTTACAGCGCCGGTAGCGTCAGTTCTAGATTTTCTAACTTCTCTCTTTCACCAGGGGGCTAGTTCTTCCACGGTCAAGGTACAACTTGCAGCAATTTCACACTATCATGTAGGGCAGGAGTCAGGCCCACTTATTACTTCCAAACTGTGTAAGACCTTCCTTAAGGGTACCTTCCTTCTCAGGCCCCCGGTCAAAGAGGTGGTACATCCATGGGATTTATCCCTAGTTTTACATGCTTTGACTAGCCCCCCTTTCGAGCCGGCGGCCACTGTTGATCTTAAATACCTCTCTTGGAAAACAGCCTTTTTGGTGGCCATAACTTCAGCCAAGAGGGTCTCGGAACTCCAGGCTCTCTGTGTCAAACCACCATATTTGACCCTCCACCCAGACAGAGTTCACCTCAGGATCAATCCGTCTTTTCTACCTAAGGTATCTTCGGAAGATAACATTAATCAATCTATTAATCTTCCAGTATTCTTCCCCAACTATCAAAACAAAGGGGAGTATAAGCTGCACTCTTTAGATGTGCACAGACAACTACATTTTTATATTCATCGAACTACTGGTCATAGGCAATCCGATCAGTTGTTTGTCTCCTTTGTCAACAACAACTTTGGCAAGTCGGTTTCTAAAGTTACCCTCTCCCGATGGATATCTAGTTGTATTCTCTTAGCATATCAGAGCTCGGGAAGGCCTGCACCTCAGGGAGTCCATGCTCATTCTACTAGGGCCATTGCTACATCAGCTGCTTTCAAGGCTAGGGTTTCTCTGGATGACATTTGTTCTGCAGCCACTTGGGCTTCATCTCATACCTTTATCACCCACTACAAAGTAGATATTGTCTCCCGAGGTAGGGCGTCTTTTGGCTCTGCAGTGCTCCGGAATATTCTTCCATGAAGGCCACCCAAGATTTAGGTAGCTGGGGACTCTGTCCCAAAGGTTGCTGACAAATGAAGTTCCTACTTCAGATTAAGAAGGTATGTACTCACCATAACATTCCATCTGAGTAGGTATCTTCGTTTGTCTGCAACCATCCCCCCCTCCTTCCCCCTGACCAATATGATCCTACCTGGGGTTCTTTAGATTAGTTCCCTCTGGGACACAGTATTAGCTGTGCTATGGGGCAAACTTGATCTGAGGTCAGTCAGGGTTGGTAGGGGATTATGGGTAAAGGGAG